>NW_019392770.1:0-303560 GCF_000648675.2 Cimex lectularius | reverse complement strand
TAATAAAAAATATATATATAATTTTAAATATTTTTTAAAAAGCTGTACGCACAGAAAATTTATATTACATGCTTATAATTCGTTCCATCTTGTAAGCTTTTTAATGCTTGAAATAAAGGGTTTATTTGAAATTTAAAAAAAATATATAATTTGAAGTTAAAAATAGGTAATTTGAAATTAAAAAAGTTAATTTGAGAATAAAATTTACTACCAAGCAATTTTACTTCAAGTGCTTATGTGGCATACTATCTTGTAAATTTAAAATAAATTTAAAGAGGGTTATTTAATGTTTAAAAACATAATTTGTCGAAAAAGGGATATATTAAAAAACAATCTGAAATACAAAGGAATTTGCTCAACAAGGATACATTTCTCACCATCATGTTAATTTGATATCAAAGGGTTTTTTGGAACTATTTGAAAAAAATTAAAAAGAGTCCTTGATATTCGTCGGTGGGGGGGGGGGTTAAACAACCATACAGTAATATACAAATGTATAAGTTGTGTGGTCTGCAATTTGTTACACCAATGATTCAATAACGAGAGAGAATTCGACTGAAATACAGGGCGAGAATTGCGGACCAGGAAGGGACAAAATTAATTAATGAATTGCTGATATAAAAGTGAACAGATATACATTGGCCTTTTACTTCTGTTTTATCTAAAATTCGTAATCAATTAATTTTTTTTAAATAGTTTATTTTGATATAACAAATTCGTTATTTTTCACGATCACTCTGAACAGATCGTCAAACTGAAGTGAGAAAAAAATTTCAAGTTTATTTCAGTCATACGAATGAGCATGATGACGGAGAGTGTTTAATCGTGAGTTCTCCTCGCAAAAAAAATGATCCAATTTATTTCGAAGCGGTGACAAGACGGTCTATCTAAAACTCAACAAGTAGAAACGAAAAAAAAAAAAACACCGCCCAAACATACGTTGTTATTCAAACAAATTTTATAGTCCAAAAGTTCAAAATTGATATTTCCCGTTGAGTTTTTTTTTTTTTACTCCGCGTCAATGTTTTTTTTTTTTTTTTTTTAATGAATGGGTCCTCGGAATCGTCGGTTATTCGGCTCGGAGCGAGATGGCAAGATAAGCTAATAAAACAATCCAGTACAACAGAGATAAATCTCTATTAAGTAACGTTTAAACGTTACGATAATTGATAAACTTATCGAGACAGTAAAGTAGCAATTAACATTTATTTTCTAAAACGGCGTTTTCTCTATAATTTGACGACAGGCAAATTATATGCAATCAGATGACAAATCCAGTTGGAAAAAAAAAGATTCAATAATTTTCCTTCTTAATCATACATCTTTCGGCGAGTCGGATTAGGCAGAATGGAATGAAAGTGAATTCAGTGGGTGAAAATACCTAAGGGAAAACAGCTACAAACTTTATTAGGAATACCAATTTTTCGTAAGGGTACATTTTACATTCTTTGGACAGAATATCGACTAGGCATCGCCACTCCTTCAACAATGGTTCCGCCTTCCAGGCAGCCAATGAGCGTGCAGCACCCTGTATTACAACAATACTACAATACACTTATAGCAGGGGTTCAACACGGAGCAAACAGCGCGAGTACCCATAAAAACACTCATAATTCGTACTCCCAGCAGACGACGCGGTTGACAGCTACTGAGCTCGGCTGCATCTGGAACCTCCACGGACTACAAGATCACCAGCACGTGGCTTGTTTGTAACGGCCACCAAATACCCCAATAAAACCATCATGAAAACAATGAAAGGTTAAATGTGATTTGGTCGGATTGACCTTTATTGTGCCCACCTATTCATTTAAGTAGTGTACTTATTTTCAATTACTAAGCAGGCACTACTTATTCCGGCCAATTGCTTGTCCCCATAATCGGCACATGCCATCTGGTCGAATCACTTATTTACTTCAGTTCTGTCGCATTTCAATTAAACGTATTACAGCCTGATTGGCTACCTTTTTCATACAACATGCTAGTAAGCAATTAAATTTATTGTCGTAGCTCCACAGATGGATAATAAGTAAACAAAGGTGGATGTTATTTCCATAGTTATTATGTGTCAACGTACACATTTTTTAAATCTCCAATTGAAAGAAGAATTCTTTATTTTTAGTTTTAATTGTAATTATAGCTTTTTTCCGTTATCTATTTTAACTTCAAATTAACATTAAGCAGCAAATACACCCTTTTTAGGATCAAATTAGCATTTTTCATTTCAAATTAATCCTTTCTTTTGAGATTAAACATTTATAAGATAGTATGCAACACAAGCACGTGAAGTAAAATTGCTTGGTTGTAAACTTTACTCTCAAATTAAATTTTTTAATTTGAAATTACCTATTTTAACTTCAATTTTTTTTAAATTTCAAATAAACCCTTTATTTAAAGCATTAAAAAGATTACGAGATTGTACGAATTATAAGCTTGTAATGTAAAATTTTCTGTGCGCACAGCTTTTTAAAAAATATATACCTTTTTCCGTCAAATTAATACTTTTTCACGTTAAATTAACCTTCTTTCATTACAAATTAACTNGAAAAAGACTTCGTATGATGAGCATTTAACGGAAAATCCCTGTGTATTTGTGTTTTTTAAAAATATATACCTTTTTCCGTCAAATTCGCATTTCTTAACATCAAATTATGTTCCCCAAGGTTCAATCCTAGGGCCATGCTTGTTTCTCCTTTATATAAATCCACTCCCCTCACCGAGAAATTGCAAAATTGCGCTTTATGCGGTTGACATTGCTGTCTATTGTTCATCCTGGAGGCCTTAGACAATGTATAGTTAAATTCACTAATTTCGTGGTCCGCTTGACGAATTAATATATTACAATTAATTAAGGTTTTTTGGTTGAGATAAAAACCTGTGAAAAATGGCAAAAAGGAGGGAAAATTCAAAAGGTGCGGTTGAGATGGGAAGTTAGTGTCCGAGTAGATCGAGGTCACGATAGCTCAAGTGGTAGAGCAGCGGCGTATCAAGCCAAAGATCGTGGGTTCGAATCCCCCTCGTACCATTGACTTTTTTATCTCAACCCAATTAGTATTTTTTAGCATTAAAAAGCTTACAAGATGGTACGAATTATAAGCATGTAATATAAATTTTCTGTGCGTACAGCTTTTTAAAAAATATTTAAAATTATATATATATTTTTTATTATTATTATAATTTTTTATAGACCTTTTTCCGTCAAATTAATACTTTTTCACGTTAAATTAACCTTCTTTCATTACAAATTAACTTTACTTAACTCCCAACTAACCCTTTTCATTTTCAATACTAACCATTTTGAATTTTAAATTAACTGTTTTCTTTAAAGCATTAAAAAGTCTTAAAAGTTCGTATGATATATGAGCATTTAAAGGAAAATTCCTGTATATTTGAGATTTTTTTAAAATATATACCTTTTTCCGTCAAATTAGCATTTCGTAACATCAAATTAGCCTTTGTAAATTTCAAATTAACCCTTTTAAGACCAAGTTAATAAGGTGGCATGAAATCTAGGCATATAAAATAAAATTCATGTGTATGTGAACGTTTTTTAGTTGTATATCGCTTTTGTCGTTAAATTAAGTTTTTAAACTTCAAATTGAACTTTTTTAATTAGGTAATTTTTATGTTATATTTTATATAAAGACCCATTTTATATATTTTCAAAAATCCAATATGAAAGAAAAATCCATTATTTTTGCATTTAATTTTGTTTAATTTTTAATTGCAATTGTAATTACAGCTTTCATCCATCATATTAATCTTTTCCAAAGTTCAAATTAGTCTTTCTTTAAATTTCAAAATAATCTTTTTTAAATTAATTTAACATTTCAAATTAACCCTTTTTAACTTAAGTTTAACATTTTTAAATTCAAATTAGCTTTTCTTTAAAGAATTTAAAAAAATTTAGTATAAGGTATGAAATTTAATCATGTTAAGTAAAATTCCTATATGTTTGCGAATTGGTTTAATTAGACAATAATTGTGCTCTTTAAAAACATAATTCCAGTTCAAATTAAAAATTACAATAAATGAAAAAATAAAAATTGTTATTGTTAAATTCATGATTAAGTTATGTTTATAATTTTGAGTGTTATAGTAGATGTATCGACGACTTTCTACTTACGAATACTCTGGATCGCGGTATGGTCTGGATCAATAAGCAAATTCAGTTGTTACTGCCAAATTTTACAAACAGTAACAACTGAATTTGCGTTTTCTTCAAGAACATGCCGTGATCCAGAGTATTCGGGAATGAAAATATTTTACTGTACTGTACAATTTCAAAATTGATCAAAATTCAACTAACACAAACGTAATGTTGACAATCGTGATTGAACAGTCATCAAATTAACCAATTTTTATTTCAAATCAACCCTTTCTTGAAAGCATTAAAAAAACTTGGGAGATGAGAGGAATTATAAGCATTCAAAATAAAATTCCTGCGTATTTCAAAATTTTTGAAAAAAATATAGCTTTTTTTGTCAAATTAACATTTTTTAACTTCAAATTAATCTTTTTTTATTCTAATTTACCATTTGAATAAAATATTTCATTTTAAATTCACCATTTCTTTAATGTAATAAAATTTGAAAGTTTTGAGGTTTTTTCCGCTACTGCGACACTAAAAAAAGGATAACTTTCTTCCGCACTTTTCATTTTATAATCTGGATCAGTATTATAAAAATATTTTAGTTGAAAAACCGCTTGCATTTGCAACAGGTCGAAAAATGTAGTGAGTTTAATAATCGCTTTTTATCTCCAAGCAGTCGATGATTGTTATCATTCTGCAAGGAATGTCGATCGTTTGGATGATGCAAAACAATAGTTACGGTCCGTCGGTGGAGCACAATGATGACGGTGCGTTGGTAATTGAGGACCTACTGGACGGTGAGGATTGGATGGTACATAAGCTCACTCGATATGCATCCTGGGGGGGGGTTATACCAATCAATCATTGTATTGTTTGCGAAATCCTTGTTATCATCAAAATTTATGCACGTGTGCCATCAGAAATTCGGAAATGACGCGCCTTCACGCACACTTTGCTGGCTTTGTGCGAAATGGGTTTGATTCATCGACCAATAAACATTTTTTACACACGGCATTCATTTAAAAAATGTTTTGCGTTTTGGTTCCTTATTCACTACTACCTGAATATTGTGCCCACTTATAAATGCTTTTGTCATTGTCTATAGCCAATTCCTCCAACTATCCCTGAGGTTTTGAGTGCTTCCAACACCCAATTGAACAAAAAAAATGGTAATGACCTTCACTGTAGATTACCAATGATCTCAACCAAAGAACCTAGGTCACTACATCGAAATTGTATTTGGCAGCTAGCTACAGCATGGGTACTATAGATATTGCATATGGCAACTTAGCTTAAAATATTTTGTTAGCAAGCAACGAAGTTGTATTCCTTTTCTGCACCTTAAAAAACAACTGAATGCAAATTTCCAAGAAAATAAAAAAATACTCTTATTTATTTCAATTAATTATTCTTTTTATGTAAGGTCTTGGTGGAGATAAAAAGTCAATATCACGAGCGGGATTCGAACCCACGACCTACCGCTAAATACGCCGCTGGTCTACGACTTGAGCTATCTATAACTTGGTCAATTGACCACTAAAACATAAATGGATTTTTATTTATCTCAAAATTAGGAGAACGATAGTTTTCGAAAATCATAAAAACGAGGATAACTTTAAAACAACTCAACCGATCCACGAGAAACTTTGCAGAGTTTTAGAACTACACAGACTACACACGTCGCCTCTGTAAAATAATCAAAACTGGAAAAATAAAATAAAACCTTTGGCCAGATTTCTTTTATTTTATACTTGTCTCTAACTTATAATAACATAAAAATTCAACGTTCATGGCATATAATGAAAGAGGAAATATTCAGCTTTCCTACGGTTGGATAAACGTTCAATTTAGATTAAATTCAGCGGAGTTATGAATTTTTAAGTAGAAAAAGTGACATCGACGAAAAATCCCCCCTCCAAGAGAATCGAGTAAAAAAAAAATTATTTTTTAATTTAGAAAAAAATCGTATTTATAGGTTTTAAAGGGTGCTTAAAACGAATCAGAATTTTTTGTTTCAAGGAAAGTGTTTTTAGGCCATATTCATAGGTAGCGTTTTTTGGTTTTTAAAACGTTTTACATATCTAATCTATAAATTCATTATTTTAAATCTAAAATTTTCTAGCATTGTATAAATTCATTTGTTTTCTTATATGTATTTGTAAAATTTAAACAATGTTTATAAATCCCAGTCCCTGAAGATGAAGATGAATGAAGATCGAAACGTTGGCATGAATAAAGAAAATGTTTTTCTAAAACTTACGTCACACTAGACCGCACCTCACGATCTCCTAGTAATTATCTAATCTAATTTAAAACTATCAAGCTTATTATTTGTATAACTTGCATGAAAAAACGAATCGACTGAAATACTGCTTTGAAATACAAGCACAACAAAACCAGAAAAGCATATTTAAAAAAAAATTCTGTTCCTCCAAAATTAGAGCTGGCTGCATCCGTAGAAGACTGTCACCGGTCGGAAAGAACTGTGGGTAAAGCGAGACTAATCATTCAAGATTGACCAGGACGCATTAGAATTGGAAATTCGCACGATCTGATCATCTAGCATCGCAACGTCGGATTTTCGCCTATTACAGAATCTATGAAATGACCACTTAGAATCGCTTGGTTGGCTGCCAAAACCACTTGTCCGACTACCAAACGGTGACAAGTTTTGGGAAGAAATTACTGAAATTCCCTGAAGACGGGGGAAACCGTCTTCTCCGCTGCTCATGACTCGTCCTCATGAAATTAACTAAACTCATAATCATTAACGTAAACAAGAAATAAACATAGTTTAAGAAAAAGGACAGGTGTAATCAACAAGTAGCATTGTTTTTTCCTCCCATATCCTTTCCACTGACAAGTGACAAAATGATCACACGCGAAATCCTTACAGACAGTCGAAAAACGTTACAAGCAACTCGTCGAACGATCTTCTTTTATTTATTTAAACCTCAGATTCTTTAAAGAAGCTTTAACCCATTTTACCTCTCCCCAATGTTGGCTCAAGTCAACACCAAATTTAGCAAATTTCTTAAGATTAGGTAATTCAGTTTAGAGCGGGGGCAGTTGTTCCCGCTCTGTTTCAGCCCGAGTAGCGGTTATGACTTAACAGAAAGAATCACGGAACCACACTGAAAATGGCGATACGCCTCTTTCAGACCTCCCCAGGTCTATGTCTAAATGATTGGTCAAGAACGTCTGTTTTTTAGATAACCTTCAGTTAGTCTAGAAAAGGTCCACAAAACCTTTTATAAAATTTCAAACTGCCACAAAACAGGAGCAACTGTGGAATGGATCGAGTTGATGGAAGAATCATACTTGATGGAACAACCCCAACAGGATTCAGCCAAGTTTCGACTAAACTCAGTTATCGGTTAAAACGAACCAGCACCACAGTTCAGAAGACCCCCTGAGTGTGTGAAGTCTTTGAACCAGGGTATCATCACATCTAATGACATCGATGAGTGGCTCACATTTATGTTTAACATGCCACTAATCTTAATAATATCAAAAACTATGTTCAACCGACTTATTGTATTGTAGTATTGTATTGTGTAGGTAAAGACTTATTCCTTCACTAATTTTATCAATTGTATTTTTTTACAGTTACACTGGACAGAAGAAGATCTACAAGGCCATTTATAGGATATATAGGCTCTGAACCTATTTTTGGGATTCCGAAAACAAACATAGTAGTCTCCATCACAAAATGGATTCAGAAAAGACAAAAAGAGAAGTGGATAAACTCTAGAGGTGCTAGAACCAGTAAATGCAGTAAAACAACCCTCACCAAATTTGTCAAACTCACTGCTAAAGTTAAAGAGGGTCAAACGCAGAGTGATAGAACAGTACAGGTCACTGGCACCTGAGAAAATACAGGGGTTATTGAATGGTGACCTTAGGTATGTTATCCGACGAGGAGGAAGAAACATTCGCCCATATAATCTTTGCATAGTAAACAGCTCAATGAGACATCACCTGGTATGGAAAGAAAACGCATGGAGAGGATGTGTAACTACCTAGCACTCCTTAGGAAAATAATCTAGGCCATTGCACTGAACTAAGGAACTAGTAAAGTATAATACAGTACACCTGAAGACTGCAGTGAAAGGGAAACAAACACCAACTTCCTAATGCTATGATAGTCCTATCATCATCATCAAACCAGTACATTTGTGAACTTTACAGGGCTTCGATTATCCTTGTCTGCCTGTAGTCGCGGTTTAGGTCGATCCACTATCTCTAGTTACTTTACTTTAATACATAATGCACATTAACGAGGAATTAGTTCACTAACTAACCTCCACAGTCCAAGAGAAACAAATCTCACTGCAGATTTTGCCATAATGAACACAAGTGATTAAAAAAACACTGAACTAGCGGAGCACCAAGTCTAAGGGCTTCGTCCTCTTCAGCCTTCTTACTTCTTTGCTGATATCCAACAACTGGGGATCTTGCTCATTTTGATGCCGGTGAAGCCATTGCTCATGATTCTCAGCAAAGCGCTGAATTGCAGCACCAACAGTTTCTACCCGGAGGCCCCGATGTAGATCGTCGTTGCGAATGTACCATGGTGCATTCACAATGCTCTGTAACAGTTTGTTTTGAAACGTCTGTATCATTTTCGCATTAGTTTTCTTGGTACAGCCCCAACGCTGGATACCATAAGTCCATACAGGCATTAGAACTTGCTGGTAAAGGAGCACCTTGCTGTTAGTATCCAATTCTGAATATCGACCAAGGAGTCAGTAAATTATCTGAAATTTGATGTTGAGTTATTGACAATTTTTCTTAACATGCTCTTTCCACATGAGTTTGGGATCTAAGGTCATACCCAAGTACTTCGCTGTATTTGGATATGTATCCTAGTTGTATTCAGTTCTAATGGAATGGTGACAAACTATCTATTGGTGAAGTTAACATGCACAGATTTTGTCTTGTTTATTTGAATGCGCCGCCTTGCTGTCCACTTAGAGACCTCTGTGAGAGCTATTTGAAGCTTGGCCGTTGCTTCTTCAACACTGTCTCAAGTAGCCAAGATGGCGGTATCATCCGCAAACGTAGCCACTGTAGTCGAATCTTCTTTAGGCAAGTCACTCGTGAATAGAAGCTACAGGAGAGAACCAAGGACACTGCCCTGTGGCACTCCCGCTGATATCTGTCTTAGCGTGGAGAACCCATCATCATGTCTAATTCTGAAGATCCCGTCAGCCAGGTATGATCGCAGAATAAAAAAGAACTGCTGTGGAAGGTCCCGTTGCAACTTGAACAGCACCCCCTGGTGCCACACTTTAACAAAGGCTTGAGCGACATCCAGGAAGACGCTCGAGCATACTTTCTGTTCTTCCAATGCTTTTTCAATTACATTAACTACACGGTGGACCTGGTCTACAGTTGAGTGTTTCTCGCGAAATCCAAATTGATGGGCAAGTATGAGCGTTCTATCTTCAATAATAGGTTTCAATCTTCTTAGTAGAAGCTTTCCGAACACCTTTGACACAATAAAAAGCAGTGAAATAGGCCTGTATGATTTTTTATCAGTGGGTTCATTTCCTGGTTTAAGAATC
This sequence comes from Cimex lectularius, assembly GCF_000648675.2. Lineage (NCBI taxonomy): Eukaryota > Metazoa > Arthropoda > Insecta > Hemiptera > Cimicidae > Cimex > Cimex lectularius. Next base: position 293,900 of record NW_019392770.1, on the reverse strand, counting down.
ATTGTAGCTTCAGCGACTTTCCAGGAACAGGGTACATACTGCAACCTGAAAGCAGCATTAATAATATATACTGTATTCAAGTGGAAATACAATATTTCTTTGCACACTTAAACACTTTCGTTGTTTCAATTTTAAATCACTCCCAGAACTGATAATTAAACTTTAAACTACTTTATAGTACATGATTTCCATTTAACCGTTTTAATAAGAACGATTGACCTCTTCTTTTTTCTTCTTTAAGTCTTAAATATCCGACATTTTCATTCGGTTCAGATGTGAATGGAAGTGAGTGTCGAAACGGTGTAGAGGAAGCTGGAGAGACGTCGAGAAATCGGTTAGGACCTGCAGTAGCACTAGGGGACCAACGATTACCTTCCTTCCTGTTAACAAGCAACATTCCGACTAAACCTCCAGCATGATTTATTATCCATTTCGACCCGAATCTTCAATTGGAAATATTTATAACTTACGTGCTGTCGGATGATGAAGGATGGTTTCTTACAATCCTGACCATAAACGGTCATTTTTAAGATTAAAAAAATCGGATTCGTTATAAGCGCATTGTACGCACTTAAATACTATGGATTTGTCAATTTTTTTCTCCGATTTCAGGTGTTTGACACCAAAATTCATAGATCTTCTGGATTAGAAAGTTAAAATATTTTTCTACGCGGAAAAAAGCCGATGTTCGTTTTTGTCACATCCACAAAACCCTTCATACGAAATTTTTTCTGAACTTTTTCTCCTTCAAAATTCCTTCTAACGTTTCTGAAAATCACGCAAATAGCGAAAATTTTTAAACGTTTCAATAGATCTATAGGAAACTACAGGACTTTATAACATAATAAACTACGTTTAACGGCACAAACATCAAATCTATTAGTATATTTCGATTAGTTAAGGTTTTTAGTTGAGATAAAAAGGTCAGTATTACGAGCGGGATTCGAACCCACGATCTAGATACGCCGCTACTCTACCACTTGAGCTATCGTGACCTCGTGAGGTCACGGATCCCGCACGTGACACTGGCTTTTTTATCTCAACTAAAAACCTTAATTAATTGAAAGATATTAATTGGTCAAGCGGACCACGAAAACTAGTGAATCAATTAATATATTAGAACCGGTGATTTAAAAAAAAATTGAGCAATTATTTATTTGTCATTATGTTTATCACTTATAATTATCTAAACACAAATTATCTAAACGTGATTGACATAGCATGCAAGAAATATTCTGCTTTCTGGCGGTTATTAAAACGTTGAATTTGGATATCACCCAGAGGAGTTATCTGTTTTTTTTTTTTTTTTGAGGAACGCAGGGCATGGGTAAAAAGTGACCCCTTAGTCGTCGCCACAGGGAAAAGTTAAGGTTAAATTATTTTTGTACGCGGAAACAAAGCTGATGTTCGTTTTGTCACTTCCACAAAACCTTGAATACGAAATTTTGAAAAAAAAAATTATGAACTTTTCTCCTTCAAAATTCCTTCTAACATTTTTGAAAATCAAGCAAATAGCGAAAAACGTTTTAAATGTTTCAACAGATCTGTAGGAAAATATAAAGGACTTTATCACGTAATAAACTACATTTAATGACACAAACATCAAATGTATCAATATATTAGAACCGGTGATTAAAGAAACAAAATAAAATAAAACATTTGAGCAATTATTTATTTGTCATTATGTTTATCACTTATAATGATAAATTATGTAAACGTGATTTACATAGCATGAAAGAAGAAATATTCTGCTTTCTGACGGTTATTAAAACGTTGAATTTGGATATCACCCAGAGGAGTTATGAGTTTTTTTGTTTTTTTTTAAGAACGCAGGGCATCGGTAAAAAAAGTGACCCCAGGGAAAAGTTAAGGTTAAAATATTTTTTGGATTTTCCTATATGTATTCACGGGTTTATGGGTGTGACAAAAACCAATATCAATATATACTTCTCTACGTCGTTCATAAATTATATTATATTGTTATACTATTTATTATATTATTTTACAATTATACTATACAATTTTCAAGTAATGATTCAGCTACTTAACAAAGTAAATTAAAATATTTTTCGCCGAAAAAACAAAGTTGATATTCGTTTTTTTCACCCGCAAAAGCCCCAGAATTTAAATTTCAGGAAAATCCCAAAAATATTTTTTTCTCTGATTTTTCCCCTTTGATGCCTACAATATTTTTTTCGAAAATGATAACGCTGGGAACTTTTAAATGGCTCCACTGTTCTCAAGGAACTTTCCAGTCGTTTACAACGCTATAAACTATACATAACAGCATGAAACTAGTCTCCGTAAATAAATTACAACCGGAGACAAAAAAAAAATAAAACTTTTGAAAAGTTTTGTGGTTTTCATTTTTATTTTTCACAATGGTAATTACATAAAATCAAATGTTTGTTCACATAGGCTGAAACAAAGGCATTCGGCTTTCGAAAGGCTGTTAAAACGGTGAATTTGGATAAAATCCAGACGTAATATGAATTGTTTTTGTGGAACACTGGACGCCATCGACTGGAAAACTTGTCCCGGCGGATCCAAGCAAAAAATGTATAATTTTTCTTTGCTATTAAAATTCGTATTCAAAGGTTTCGAAGGGTGCTTAAAATGAATCCAAATTGTGTTTTTTATAAAACATGATTTCGATGTATTTTAGTGAATGCCCTTTTGGTTTTCTGACTTTCTGTATCTAATCTGATTTAGTAATTTACAACTTATACTTCTATATTATTTTCTTACCCTAATACCTCCGAATGAATAATATAAATATATGAAATTAATTAAGGTTTTACGTTGAGATAAAAAAAGTCAGTGTCACGAGCGGGATTCGAACCCACGACCTTCGGCTTGATACGCCGGTACTCTACCACTCGAGCTATCGTAACTTCGATTCCCCTCGGGCACTAACTTCCCATCTCAACCGCACCTTTTTTGAATTTTCTTTCCTTTTTGCCATTTTTCAAATTTCGTGTAATCTCTTTGATTCTCGGGGACAAGTGAAATGGCATCATATTTATTATATATTTATATATAATAAATATGATGTAGTAAAGTTAGCCGAATTACATATAATAGTTTTAATTTATATATGTTTTAGGAGGTCCCATTAATGAAAGTAATTATTTTAATTGATTCATGATTTTGTATGCAAAGTATGAGTGAGTTGAAAAATTAGTGTCACAAGAAGGACTCGACCCGGATGTCGTGAGTTCGGGTACTGCTCAATATTTCTGGGTTCAATATTTCTTGACCTAGTTAGTATCACCAAAAAATGTTGCATTAAAATCGGTTCATCGCACGGTTCGAAAATAAAATATAAACCCATGTAAATGTTTAGTAGTCGTGATTGATCGTATTAATTATTTTAATTAATTATACTTTTCATCTAAGGCTTTTGGTTAAGATAAAAAGTATAGTTACATAAAGTATAAAAATGACGAAAGCTAAAACGATCCTTATGTACAAAAATAAAAAATGATGGCATTTTGTATGAGAATACGATATCAAAATATGCTAAGAAGTGTAATGTATTTACGACCTAATTTGTCTAATTAAGAGTTGATACTTACAAGTTAAATAGCATAAAGTAAATCATTTGTTTATGTTACGGCAGAAAACGTGCCGTGTTGATTTTACCGTTTATGGGATTTGCAGAAAGGGGAGAAAAGGAAGAATGACGAATACCACCTGTGAGCCAAGTTGGTTGTAATTCATATAAAACAAGACCGGCTTTTTGTCACGCGAGCCACACCCGATCGTATGGTATAATTTGGTTTCATTGCTGAAAGAGAAAGTCTCCGGGAGGGAAAAATTGATAATTTTTTTTCTCTGCGTACTGTCTTGTTTGAAATGTAAATTCCACGCTATTCACCGGACCCTTGGCCACTGACGGGGTACGGAGTTATTCGCCAAAGGGCACCTTTCTCTATCATTAAACCCAACCCAGACGGAAAGCATGCGATCGAATCGGATGTGAATCATCGCGACATTGCCAATTCCGCCTTGGAAAAATCTCATCAAAAAATACAGACGAGTACTGTTATTTGAGCATAAAAATATAAAATCACTAATTTCGTGTTCCGCTTGGCCAATTAATGTATTACAATTACTTAAGGTTTTTTGGTTGAGATAAAAAAGTCAATGGCACGAGCGGGATTCGAACCCACGATCTTCAGCTAGATACGCAGCTGCTCTACCACTTGAGCTATCGTGACCTCGATCACTCGGACACTAACGTCCCATCTCAACCGCACCTTTTGAATTTTCCCTCCTTTTTGCCATCGTGGAGATCGTGGGTTCGAATCCCGCTCGTGCCATTGACTTTTTTATCTCAACCAAAAAACCTTAAGTAATTGTAATAAAAATATAAGTTATCGAGGCGGAGAATGAGCTAGATATTATAAAAATACAATGACATTTGTTTTAAATTTAAATAAGAACCTGCTACTCTGTATTAGTGCAAAATAAATTCGTTTAACCACTATACCACTTCTGAAATCCTTATAAAAAATATTAAAAAATATGGATCTCCAAAAACCATATGAAATTAATTTCACTTAAAATGAACAGTGATATAGAATTAAAAAAATGATTCTTCTGTTAATTCGGGAGTGTTTAAAAATACTATACAATAAGTCGGCTCTTAAAAAAACATGAAAATTAATTTCAATTAAAATTAAAAGTAATTTAAAATTTAAAAGCAATGATTCTTGTTTTAATTCGAGATTTATTAAAAATACTACGAAATAAGTCGTATCTTAAAAACCGTATGAAAATTAATTTAAAGTAAAATTAAAAGTGATATAAAAAAATTAAAAATAAATTATTCTTCTGTTAATTCGGGATTTTATAAAAATTTTATACCATTAAAAACAAACACACTTCTCTTAAAAACCATATAACAATGAATTTCAATTAATATTAAAAATTATATAAGATTTAAAAAAACTAATTCTTCTGTTAATTCGAGATTTTTTAAAAATACTATACAGTAAGTCTTCTCTTAAAAACCATATGAAAATTAATTTCAATTAAAATTAAAAATTATATAAAATTAAAATTGAAAAGAAATGATTCTTCTATTAATTCGTGTTTTTTAAAATACAAAATAGTTATTTTCTATTTTGAAAAATTAACACCGTTGGTCAGCCTGTGCTGTGAGCTGGAAGTGGAGCGGCCCGATCTTTGGAGGGAAAGCAGCTTCTCCTCACCTACGCGCGCGGGACTCCTGGCCATACCAGGAAATGTGCTTTCGGGTACACAGAATTACGACCGGCTTCAGACACGGACGTTACCCCTGGGCATACGTTTCAGCTAGGCCTAGGGATGGTACGGAGACACTGGGAACGGTACTCGAGGTTGGCAACAGGCCGTCTCCGCCCTGGATCTACATGGCCATACTCATCAGGGAAGAACTCAACGTTTTAGCCAAGTCGTCTACCCCGCCGAACCTTTACGAGCTTAGTTCTTGGAGCTAAGATCTGGGTTCACTGGGTGTTTCGGCTTGTCTTTACAGATGGGTCTAAGACTGACAAAGTTGTGGCATATGCCGTGTATCTCGAGTGTTCGTCCACTTCGTGATCATTTCCGCCGCACTGTCGCGTTTACACGGCACAACTGTATGCGATTTGACATGCGCTTGGAGTGATTCGAGACGATGGTAGCTATGCCTACCTAGTCTGCACCGACTCATCCCCAGCTCAATTACTGATGTGAAAGATTTTCCGTCGACCCTCTCGTAGTAGTTTTGTTGTAGAAATACCACGAACTGGTGTCTCTCTAACTAACTACATAGTAAGTAGTAAGTAGATAGTACTGTGATTGTAGTCTGGGTACATGTATGCATAGGATAATGAAAACGCGGACGAGGCGGCTAAGGACGCGATCTCCGGACTTAACCTCCGCGATTAGACCCTCTGACGCTAAGAATGCAATAAAAAAATAGATTAAAAAAAAACATGATTAGAAGAAGGTGGCAGGCGTCAAGTTCCCACGTATCTCGGAGGATCTGACTCGTCGGTCATTCTCACCCGATTAAGAATAGGCCATGCGGGGTTGAGACACCGTCGGTTGCTTTTGAGCTATCAGAAAAAAGTTGCTCGATGTGTCCCATTTAATTGAAGGTACCATTCGTTACAGCGTGTAAGAAAACCACCCAATATGAGAACTGTGCTTGAGCTCGGCAACGAATATTTGGGTTCAATGTTCCGATCTTTGGAGGAAACAGAATTGTTTTATATTATAAAGTGCAAATAGTTTTGTACTCCTGGCGTGTGTTGGGAATGAATGTGTAGTGTGAGAGGGTCGATAGCGGAATATTGAGTACCCCATCGACCCAATTTCGTTAGTTATGTAATAGGTGTAAAGGGTAATAGCCGAATATCTGACTCGATATTCGGCAACCGACCTACAACAACAAAATGAATTCATTGTACATAGGCGTGATTATTTATGAGATTTTATTTTAGAGGTTAGTTAGTTTTAGGCTACATTACATTTTAGCAAGTGTTGGGGGCTGAAATGACCTATAGGTGGGAAGAGAGGATCTCCCGACCATCTAGAATTAGGGGGATACTAGCGACCTAGTCTACAATAGTGATGTAGTAAGTAGCACATCGGGAAGGACAGCCCTGGATGAAAATCTAATTGAGTCCTTTATATATTTCAACGTCATCTGCAAAACTCTAACTAGAATCAGGGATATCGTTCAAATACAGCATAAACGGTTATTAAGAAATTATAAGCAAAAAAAAATTATTCCTCTGAAAGATGATCTAAACTGTTCGAGGATAATATTAGCCGCAGAAGGTTCAAGACGAAAACGTAAGCGTGACTAAAAAGAATAAGAAAATGAAATAGGTTAGTTAACAAGCATAACCTTTGAAGTGTATTGAAAAAGCGGCTTTTTCATCTTGGTTACTCTCTTATGAATTGGAGTAATCCCCAAAGAGGATCGGCCAATTCTGAGGCCGGGTAACTTTTTCAATTCACTCCTCCTTTTCGCCCCTTGAAACCATTTTCGCTTTGATTTCGGTTAGCCCCTTATCAAATAAAAGTGGCGAGGACAGTCTCTACTTATATGACGGATTTTAATCTTTCCGGATAGTGGTAATTGGAAATTCCGGCTTCCTTTTACATATTTATTAAGGGACAAAAAAAATATTGCCAGATGCGATAACCGCTCTTCTTGATATTTCTTATTTACGAAAGATAAAGAAACAACAACCTAACCGATCCCAATATTACCAATTGACGTCTGCTAAGGAAGACGAGTCTGTTTTTCACATCAAAAGAAAAATTGTCACTCAGTCATTAATAATGTGAAACGAATGAGCGCTGTCCATCATCCTCTTTAATTTGTCTCTCGAGACGGTAATGAGAAAGGTGGAAAGGAACCACTCAAAGCCTGGCATATGCAGATGATAACGACATGGTTGCCCGGAATTTGAGAGAGCTTGAGGAGGGTTTAGCAAGGTTAAAGCAGGAAGATTTGGTTTGATCATTAACAACACCAAGATGCATTCCACAAGAGGTCAAGGGCAAGTCAATTCCGTTTTCGTTGCACTGAACGGTGAGGCTTATGAACGCTGTAAGACCTTTAAGCCGGGAACACACTTAACCGATGCAACGCTATGCGATGCTACCCGACGAAAATCCAAAGTCCAATTTTCCATAAGATTCTATTACCCCCGTGCACATCTGCCCTATGCTACGCATCGCTACCCTACTCCACTCTCTGCGATCCCCACTGTCCAGATTTTCGTCGGGTAGCATCGAGTACAGCTGACGACAAAAGAACCGGACACTCATATTTTTATTTCAATATAAACCAAATTAACCGATATCAAAAATTCATTAGTTTTTATTTAAAAAAGTTTAATTTTAATGGTTTGATAGAAAATTAATTAAACACCGGAATACCATTTTTGATATAATGAATTTAACTAACAATTTATTACACGGTTTTGCTCATAAAATTTAACAAACAATTTATTTCATGGTTTTGCTCATAAAATTACATTTTCGTCGAGTAGCTTCAGAACTGGACACTCATATTTTTTGTAGTTTATTTCAAACTATGTATATGTAATTCTGTCGTTATATTAATTGTATAACGTCTTATTTTAATGTAAACCAAATTAAACGAGATCAACAATTTATGAGTTTTTATAAAAATTATTTAGTTGTGATGGTTAGGAAGAAAATTTATCAAACATCGGAATAACTTTATTTAAAACAATTAAGTTTAACAAAGATTTTTTTATATGGTTGTGCTCAGAAAATTTAACTAACAATTTATTTCATGGTTTTGCTCATAAAATTACAACATTTTTGTCGAGTAGCTTCAGAACAGGACACTCATATTTTTTGTAGTTTATTTCAAACTATATGTAAAATTATTATAAAAACTGTATATGTAATTTTGTCGTTATATTAATTTACTACATTTTTATTTTAATATAAACCAAATTAAACGAGATCAAAAATCAAGAGTTTTTATAAAAATTATTTAATTATGATGGTTAGGCAGAAAATTTATCAAAATGCCGGAATGACTTTATTTAAAACAATTAAATTTAACTAACAATTTATTACATAGTTGTGCTCATAAAATTTAACTAACAATTTATTACATGGTTTTGCTGAACAAAAGAGGCGTTGAGATTGTGATAGTGATTATTGTATACACGCTGTGGACTGTACGCGACGTGTGCTTGCGTCGTATAGATGTGTACACCCCACCAAAACGTGGCAAGGCGTCGGGTAGCACCGGGTAGCGTCGTATGGCGTTGCATCGGGTAAGTGTGTTCCAGGCTTTTATCCTGTTTACTGAGCATAGCAGTATAAAAGAAGAAATCCGGGCAAGAGTTGCCGCAGGAATCATTGGTGAATATCTTCAGGTCCAGATCTATCAGCAGCAATTTGAAATTGATAGGCTATCGAACGATATTGTGGCCAGTGGTATTTTATGGCATTGAGCGTGGACCAAGACGGAGACGTACGAAGATTTTTTGAGGAGTTTCGAAAGAAATGTGCTTCTGAAGATCTTTAGCGCATTTTGAACGGTTGGTCACTGGCGAATTCGTACAAACTTGGAGTTGAAAGCTCTGTACCAGAAACCCTATGTTGTGGTTGAAATTAGGCAATATAAGGACTGAGTCGATATTCAAGGAAATTTGAGATCGCCTGTAAAAACCTTAAACATGTCAATTTGTAGACATATGTAAGATTGCTTTGCCCTGATGATGACCGTAAAATAGCAGTCGAAAGCTTGGCAGTAAATCTAAAAACGTAAAACAGTACTTTAAATTTTACGTAAACGTAAAAACGCAGAGAGTGGAAAGATATTATAAAGTGAACGAGGTAGTCGAGTGGTTGGGGTGTCATATTGTTGCCCCTCTGCCCTATGTTCGATTTCCGCGTCGCTGCTGGAATTTTGAGGTTTGGCTATTGTGGTAGGCACGACACCCTTAAAAGTAATATTTCATTAAGATTCAATTTACATCTATACTGCCCGTTGTTACAGGATAATGGATTCCTATCCTAAAATCCGAAACGCAACTTAAGAGAGATAGTTGTTATTATTATTTGTACTCTTGTGCAAGGATATGCATGTCATAATTTCCTTAGGAATGATTATGCGGGTGGTATAGAAAACAGATGCCGACGGCCATGTGACGCCGTCAGGCAGACCACCACACTCGCTTATGGAATTTAGACATCAAACAAAATGATCGCTGAAGGCATACAAGGTCTGTACGTCTGTGCCACCATCTAATGTCTCAAAGGGTTGGGCCAACTCGGTGTGGAGAACTCGCCACCAGTATCAACCAACACCCTCCTTTGAGTGTCACCTTAATACACAACTATTTACATAGTTTTCTTAATTTCAGAAAATAGATCAGCCTTAAGAAATAGGTTGCTTGCATAGCACCTAAACTACCAAATATATCACACATATATACTTCTTTCTGTCTGAACTCAAAAGCATTCAGTTAGGATGTGATTGACTGTTAATTGTTTCTGACAGCTTTGGCAAATCTAAGGAGATTCCCTTGCCATGAGGAATTTATGGGTAACCCTACAATCATTACAACTAATGCGGATGACACCGCATGTCACAAGCAACCTCTGACATCCAACCTTAGGTTTATCAATGAAAGTTTGTCACAGTGCGTAGGTCACTGCTGTTTTTCTCTCATATAAATGTTAATTTTTATACTTTAGATGTTTTGTTATTATACTTGGGTGCGTTCCTTATCTGGCTCAGGCTTTCGATAGGGAATGGTTTCCTTAATAAACTTAAACCCTTCCTACCAACTCCTTTTTACCTAATTGGCCGCTGCATCAGAGTGGTGGGTTAATGACTCCGGGGTCCCTCAATGGAGAACTTTTGGCCCCATCCTGTGTATATTTCCCAACATATGCGGGTGACACCGCGATTCTGTCTTCAAACCCGAATCCTACCCAAGCAACCTCCAACATCTAAGAACACCTTGAGATTACCAAAGAGTGATGAAACGTGGAGGACAAGACTGATCCCGTCTTGCCCTCTACTGTATATCAATCTTCTGTTTACTAAGGAGCTACCGACATGCCCTCGAGTCATATAATTAGGACTGTGCCTAGTCAGCAGACTGACGTGGAATAACCACACAAGACTTAAGGGACACTTGGACAACTACCAACAGCTTTAGGACCGAAATCTGTTTTGACCGTCACAACTCAACTATCGCTATAGAAGACTTTATTGCGACCAATTTGGACATCGGGATGGCAATGCCATCCAATATTTACGCATTCCTTCTGATCAAACGCTCCTTACCATGCCACTAACCACACTATCCAACTGACCTCAACGGTACTTTTGTCTACTAACTGATCCATAAGTTTAACACCAAGGTTTCGATCAGACCTAACCCTACTGTCCAACTACTACCTACACTTTCCTGTCTTGAGAACCCCGACATCGATTGACCTCATCTAACCTTAACCATCGTATTGTTTGATTATCATAACATGTGTCGTCCAGGCGTTACGATATTGGATAAAAATGTATGAGTCCATATTGATTTATACACGTACAGACTGTAAATAAATTGTTTTAAAAAAATCTTCCGATAAAAATGTTCGTCCAACTCTTGGTCTGGTTATTAACTCGATAAACGTTTAGATTTAGTTATTTAACAATCTACCCCTAATAAAAGCGTGTCAATGTTTAATCGAGGTAATCTCTGGTTAATTACTGGTCCACTTACGTACCGAACATGGAATTTTTATGTATTAAGAGACCCAAGAAAAATTCCCTACTATAACGGATTATAAATTAGCACCGGTATTAACATATTATTTTGCATAAACACCTCACTTTTTTCTCGTACTGTTGAAATTTTTTAAAAGGCTTGCTTAATTTTTATGACCCGGGTCCTTAATCGACTGGTCGACTTATTTTGGATAGCATTCCTCTAAAATTGTCGCTACGTCGAATTTGTAGCCTTTGGTTACGGTTGTACTTTACAATTTTATTTGCAATTCATGAACGTCATTAATAAAATAGAACGAAACAAATTTTAAACAGGCTTTAGATGTTTGTGACTTTATTGGGCTTGACCGATAAAGCCTCCAGAAATGGACCGACCTTTCGCCTACCATTTGTCAGACACCTGGACAACGTTTTACAACACAAAAAATTATTAATCAAAACTCGTTAGAAAATTCGTTTTCAGAATTTGTTAATGATAAAAACAAAAAATTATATTCAGATAATTAATATTTATGAAAGGTTAAGATAAAAAGTCAGTGTCAGTGGCGTTCAGAATTTCATTAAATAGATCAATTAAAGCATGAAAAAATTCTGAAGTTGAATTTTTATAATACGTATAGGGGTAATCCTGAGGTTCTACTTTATTTTCCTTTAATTATGTTTTTAAATCCTTGTAATGTGAACGCTTTTAATTTCTTAATAAAAAGCATTCTACTTTTCTGCCTTTATATTTGCATTATGTTCCATTGCTTATTATGGAGACTGGGTTTATCGTGTGACGGTGACAAGCAACACAATGAGAGGATCAATTGAACGAAAAGGTAATCGGTCAACTTTTCCCCCGAGCATTTTCACCTTTATCCCATACCGTAACAGGAGCTTTAAAGTTAATCAGGCTTATCATCTTTATTTATCCGAATCAAAAGATGTGCGAGATTTCTTCTTGAAGACTGATGTTATACGCCTAACCCCTCTGTGTTCTTGTAATTGTTATAATTTCGTGTTGAAAAAAAAACAGGGATAAGTCAAATTTGAAAGACACTCACTTGAAAATACTCAGTTCCTTGGTCGAGCGTTCGAAGAATATACCTTCTTGATCAGTACTTTGCAACTGTTATTGATGATTATCAAGGTTGACGAATATATAATATCTAATTACTTTTAGCACTTACATAACTTATTAAACCATATAATGACGATTACAAAAGCTATTTCAAGAGGACTGCGGTCTTTTGGCTTATTGTAGTTTTTTTTTAAGGGGCATCCGACAGCTTGTCATTTCAGCCCCGTGCGCATGCAAAATACTGCAACACACATTCTATATACAGTCACACAAATAAATACATTCACACCTATATACACTGCATTCATTCTATTTGGTGGACCAATCCAATTTTAACCAACCAACTTTTATAAATATTCCGCCATCGACCCCAATCGCGAACACAGCTCGAGGGGCCGTAGAGTTGCTATTCCACCATCAGCCCCACCCCATTCACTCTAATAAATACACTCACACAAAACACAGTAAGACCAAGTAAGACCACCAAGACCACACCAAGACACAGTAAGTAACCATTCTTAAAACCGGTGGCATGCCTACACGCTCTCTGTATGGAGCCAAGGAATGACACGCCGCTAGTGTGTGTGTGTGTGTGTGTGACACATCGAGCAACCTTTCTCTGCATAAAGGGCACCTGCGTTGGTTATTCTCTCATCAATGTGTTGTGGATAAACTACAGTTTTTATGCCCTAGATCGCAAAATATTATATTTTTTGCTATAATAAGCAGCATAATTACAACAATGCTGCTATTACGAAAAAAGCCTGCTCTCCATTATCTGTTTTAACTCCTGGTTAGAAGCGATTTGGAGTATGCCAGTGGTAGTAATAGTGGTACCTGTCAATGTGATGTAGATAAACTAGATTTTTGTGTTCTGGATCCGAAGATATTATTTGTTTTTACTATAATAAATAGCTTAATTACAAAAATAGTGATATTATGAAAAAAAATCCTTCTCTCCGTTATCTCCATGGACTTCTGTTTAGAAGTGATTTGGAGTAAGCCAGCCTTGGTCATTCTCTTGTCAATATATGTGCATATGCTAAAGTTTTTGTGCTCTGGGCCCAAGATTTTGTTTTCCTGGTTTCCTAACGATTTAGGGTAAGCCGGCGTTGGTTATTCTCTTGTCAACGTGTTGTGGATAGACTACAGTTGTTATGCCCTAGATCGCAAATTATTATATTTTTTACTATAATAAGCAGAATAATTACTACTAATTAATGCTACTATTACGAAAAAACCTAATCATCTGCTTTAACTCGTGGCTACAAGCGATTTGGAGTATGCCAGTGGTGGAAATAGTGGTACCTGTCAATGTGATGTAGATAAACTAGATTTTTTGTGTTCTGGATCCGAAGATATTATTTGTTTTTACTATAATAAATAGTTTAATTACAAAAATACTGTTATTATGAAAAAAATCTTCTCTCCGTTATCTCCTTTGACTCCTGGTTAGAAGCGATTTGGAGTAAGCCAGCCTTGATCATTCTCTTGTCAATATATGTGCATAGGGTAGAGTTTTTCTGCTCTGGGACCTAAGATTTTGGTTTCCTGGTTTCCTAACGATTTAGAGTAAGGCAGCGATGGTTATCCTCTTGTCAATGTGTTGTGGATGGACTACAGTTGTTATGCCCTAGATCGCAAAATATTATATTTCTGCTATAATAAGCGGCATAATTACAACAAGGCTGCTATTACGCAAAAAAACCTAATCTCCAATATCTGCTTTAACTCCTGGTCAGAAGCGATTTGGAGTATGCCAGTGATGGTAATAGTAGTACCTGTCAATGTGATGTAGATAAACTAGATTTTTTGTGTTCTGGATCCGAAGATGTTATTTGTTTTTACTATAATAAGCAGCATAATTACAACAAGGCTGCTATTACGCAAAAAAACCTAATCTCCAATATCTGCTTTAACTCCTGGTCAGAAGCGATTTGGAGTATGCCAGCAGCGTTGGTTATCCTCTTGTCAATATCATGTGCATATGCTAGAGTTTTTGTGCTCTGGGACCCAAGATTTTGTTTTCCTGGTTTCCTAACGATTTAGAGTAAGGCAGCGATGGTTATCCTCTTGTCAATGTGTTGTGGATGGACTACAGTTGTTATGCCCTAGATCGCAAATTATTATATTTTTACTATAATAAGCAGCATAATTACAGCGATGCTGTTATTACGAAAAAAAAACCTAATCATATGCTTTAACTCGTGGCTACAAGCGATTTGGAGTATGCCAGTGGTTACTGTCAATGTCATATAGATAAACTACAGATTTTGTGTTCTGGATCCGAAGTAATTATTTGTTTTTACTACAATAAATAGCTTAATGACAAAAATACTGTTATTATGGTGTGAGTACGCCAGCCTTGTCAGTGTCATGTGCATAGTTCTGAGTTTTTGTGCTCGGGAAACAAGATTTTGCCAGGTTGTTCCAAAAGAGGATCCAATTGAGAAAACCCGGTGGAGTTGGCAAAAAGCGTAAACGCGTCTGATAGACCGAAACGGCGGAGATAAGCGGACCGAAACCAATGTAAAAGATTTGCTTTTAAACGATTTTCGGCTTATTTCATCGAAGCCCTTCGATTTGCCTTTCCGTTAATTGCGGTCATTCCACCGTCATTTTACCTCGATTCCGATTGTTCCGCAAGACGATCAATGTGATAGGTTCCGGCTTGTTTTATTCAAGCGCTGTGAATAAATAAACGATAGGAAGAAGGTTTACCCGAGCCAATTTGACCGCACCGGGCATTTCTTACAAACAACGATTGCCACGAGTAATTGAATATAGACAATTCTTTATTATTCGGACCAAGTGGATTTCAATTTCCATAAATGAAGGAAGCTTATTTACAAAAGCGTATCAAGAGGAAAAAAAAAATTAAGCGTTTACTTTATTCATACATAAGAAAATATTTAATGTACCAATGGTTATATGTTACATTAAAAGATGACTTTATTGTTAAATTATGAAAAAGACTCGCGGGTAATGTTTGTGTTTAACGTTCAAAACAAATACATAAAAGATAAATATGTAAAAACGTTTTGTTACGATGAGGCTTGACGAGGTAGGAAAATAATTTTCAATTCTGTTAAGGATGGTAAAAAAAAGTTAACCGCCGCCGTTCTAGTTTGAAACCGATTTGCAGGACTTTAAAAAGTTTACTTCCTGCAAAAAGATTATATAAATAGTAACAAGGCGCAATTTAAATGAACTGAATTAAATCTCAAATAAAGCATGCAATAACAACGCTTAAAATAATACATCAAAAGGGAAGGGAAAATATTAATTTAGCGCTCCTGTTTTGCGAATGGGTTTTCTAACAGTTTGCGTGACGTCTCAATTAAAAATACGGCGGCAATGGCCAACTTTTCTTAAACCGGGGACCGTCGGTGAAATTGAAAGCACGGTTGAATTCCACTGATAAATTGGTTTAAAACTAAAGATCAAGGGGTTTGATCAATTTATTCCCGACGCATGAATATCCTCCCACACCGGGTTCTCTCTTCGTGTCAAAGACCGTAATATGATAGAAGCGACGGCGACCGCAGACGAACTGAAACCCACCGTACCGCGTTCTTGACCTGCCCGAGGTGTTAAACGCCTTTAGACCCTAGGAAATGGAAGACAGCCTAGCTTATACGTGAAGCTTTTAATTGTCTACAGTGTATATATAGTATAATTAAAAGAGGAACTCACAGTTTGAGCGTGGTCGGAGGCAAATTGGTAGGTAGGGTGGTGAATCCGGCAGCGTTGCATGTGACATGAGTGAATTCTTGGTCGCAGACACATGGTGGAGGGCAGGTGTGGGCCAGGCTTGAGCCCACAAACACGAGTAGAGCTATCACCATCATATGTATGTCTCACACCCATGTCCCATCACCCCCGCCAACTTCACTAATCCTACATCCCTTATGAAAAAGAAAACAGAATGCATAACAAGACTGGGAATGAAACTGAGTTTTACAGTTCCGGAAAAAAAAATTATAATAAAACGGTGGACATGTGCAAACTGAGAAGAGGGCAAGGAGTGATTTTTTTTTTTAAATGTACCACTTGTCGCAGATTTTAGACTCTATGATTGGACGTCAGATGTACGCTATGATAAATTTACAATTTCTTTTTTTTTCAGATGTCACAACCGTACAGAATGGAGTATAATTCCGACTATTTAAAAGAAGTTGTGATTTGAAAATGTAGAAAGAAGCGGAGAGGACAAGCACCTTTCTCCCTGATCTCGCCACATACCACTTTCACTAGATTATATTGCCTCCCGGGTAAGCACATGTCGCCCGATATAACTAAAAAAAGTAACAATCTGCCAATTGTATCAAGGTAGACCTACCATTTTTTTCAATTTTTCACCGATTTCAGCAAACATGACAAAATCACTGGTAAGATTTTATCATTTTGTTCCTTCCTCTTTTTTTTTACATAAATACTTTTTTGAGAAAATCTGCCGAAATCGCTATACGGCTATCCTGCCGCTTTTAACAACTGACAGTTTATCAGGATCGTTATGTCCATAATAAAAACAAAAACATGCTCTCTCGGGGGAATCTTACATATTAAAAGAAAAAATCTACAAAGAGGAAATTTGAATCGGACGGTGAAATACAGGGTGGTGGGACGATGAGAGGAGATCGATTGGGTTCGACGTACGAGTTCACTTCAAAAATTAAACTTGGTGAGATAAGACGCGATTATATTAAAGTCGAAAAGAGCGACCAAGTTTCATAGAGAAAGGCTTCCGAACGACTGGCTCCCATCCAACGAGCCACGCCGGCCCAGTAAAGCATCTCCTCCCCCCACGGCAAACACAACACCCCTTCCACTCGCTCCCAACGCAACTATTTTATTGTTTTAATCTATATCCATAGACCTGACACGACTTTTTAATTGGACGGTGCATAAGTGAGGAGTTGAGACGAGACTGACGATCCTAGAACTTCCAATATTAGGCTGCATGGACAAATGAAATAAAATTATAACAAGATGGCCCACCCCCTTTATTTCGAAAACGATTAACTTTCGCAAAAAATGGTCTTATACAAGCCCCAAATTGATTTTGGCTAGGAATCGCGTGGTTGTAAAAGATTTAACATAACTTTCTCATCTAGCTGGGAAATGACACTGACGTTGTTATTTTAAACGATAATCCTATATTATTATTGTAAAATGCAATTCTAGAGCTTATTTTATGCTACTTTTACTGAAAGAAAATTTTTTGATACGATCGACCATTTCTGAGGTATGCCCAAGAGACGAATCGTGAAGGGGAAATGCTTTTTGTGGACCACCACCTTTATTTCGAAAACGATTAACTTTCGCAAAAAATGGTCTTATACAAGTCCCAAATTGATTTTTAACAGATTTAGCATAGCTTTCCCATCTAGCTGGGAAATGACACTGACGTTATTTTAAACGATAATCCTATATTATTATTGTACATTGCCATTCTAGAGCTTATTTTATGCTACTTTTGCTGAAAGGAAAATTTTGATAGGATCGACCATTTCTGAGGTATGCCCAAGAGACGAATCGTGAAGGGGGAATGCTTTTTGTGGACCACCACCTTTATTTCGAAAACGATTAACTTTCGCAAAAAATGGTCTTATACAAACCCCAAATTGATTTTGGCTAGGAATCGCGTGGTTGTAAAAGATTTAACATAACTTTCTCATCTAGCTGGGAAATGACACTAACGTTGTTATTTTAAATGATAATCCCATATTTTTATTTTACATTCCGATTCTAGAGCTTATTTTATGCTACTTTTACTAAAAGGAAAATTTTGATAAGATCGAACATTTCTGAGATATGCCCAAGGGAAGAAGCGTGAAGGGGAATGCTTTTTGTGGACCACTACCTTTATTTCGAAAACGATTAACTTTCGCAAAAAATGGTCTTGTACAAGCACCAAATTCATTTTCGGTAGGAATCGCGTGGTTGTAACAGATTTAACATAGCTTTCCCATCTAGCTGGGAAATGACACTGACGTTGTTATTTTAAACGATAATCCTATATTATTGTAAAATGCGATTCTAGAGCTTATTTTATGCTACTTTTACTCAAAGAAAATTTTTTGATACGATCGACCATTTCTGATGATGCCCAAGGGAAGAAGCGTGAGAGGGGAATGCTTTTTGTATCACCAAGACGAACCACCACCTTTATTTCAAAAACGATTAACTTTAGCAAAAAATGGTCTTATACAAACCCAAATTTAATTTTTTGTTAATTTTTGATACAAAAAGCGTACCTCCCTCACGCGTATTCCGTCGGGCTTAACCCAGAAATGGTTCAACTTATCAAAATTTTCCATTCATTAAAAGTGGCATAAAATAAGCTCTAGATTCGAATTGTTCAATAAAAATACGGGATTATCATTTAAATATATAATTACTCAATTAATTATACATAATTTTTCGAAATGAAAAATTTTGTCACAGGCGGGATTCGAACCCACGACTTTCGGCTAAAGCCGTTGCTGCACTACCACTTGAGCGATCGAAGTAAACTCAAGTGGTAGAGCCGCGGCGTATTTAGCCGAAAGTCATGGGTTCGAATCCCGCCTGTGACACAAATTTTTCTTTCGAAAAAATTATGTATAAATATTGAATAACGATATAATTTTTTTCAGGGGCAATCTCATTGTAAATGAATACAAATATTTAGGAGAGATATTTACTCCAAGACTTTCTTGGACAAAGCACTTTTCTTGGAAAGCGTCGGTGGCTAAATTAGGTCTAAATAACACATGGTCAGCTTTCATATTTCAAGAAACTATCCGTATTAAAGTCAAGTTTAATATTTTTAAGGCGATAAGTAGTGCAATTCTATGTTATGGCTATCAAATGTGGGGAAATCAGAAATTCGAAACAATAGGCAAAGCGCACCGTTCTTTTTGTAAGAAAGTTATTCACATTGCCATCTGGTACACCAAAATATACATTATATTTAGAGACCAACATGGATTTAATTTTGGAGTATACACTTAAGCTTCACTACTCCACACACTATTGTGAAAGTTCTGATGTCTCCCGATACTAGATACACAAAAATAACATCTTTGGCGGCAATAAAGTCTAATATTTCAAGGTTTGCACACTGGAAATATTTGTTTGAAAAGGACAACTTGCCCTTCCTCATATCATTGGACAACCTCTATGACTAGCATAAGTATTTTTCTGTTCTTATTACTCAAATTCAAAAACAACATCACGAAGAATGCCGGTTACTTGTTCAAGCATCTTCGCATCTCTCACTTTACAAGGAAGTACAAATTTCTCCTGCATTGTTCGACCTACATGAAGATAATTTTGACAGTCTTTGTCTCAATGAGTTGCGATGGCTATTTAAGCTAAGAAGCGAGGTGAGGGCAAACTCGGCTGTTTGGATTAGACGGGAATTGGAAATCTGTTCTTTGTGTGATTCGCGTTCTATTGAAACTGTATCCCACTTCTTGGCGGAGATTCGGTTATTGCATCTCGGATGTTTCACTCTCCCCAGTGTTGACCTGTTACGGTTTTTGAGTGGCTCAAATTCGCGGTCATTCATAATTCATTACCCTAGCCATGCATGGACTACAGATATGAGTTAATTAAGGAGTGATTATTTGGAGATCGTGAGATGCAGTCTGGAGTGACGTAGGTTTTAGAAAAACATTTTATCGTGCCAGCGTTTCGATCTTTATTGAGATCATCTTCAGGGCTCAAAGTGTTTCTTTTCCGTGTAGATGTGTCATTCTTGTGTGTCGTGTTGAGAGTAGTTTAATGAGTTAATTAAGGAGTTTAATTTTTGATTTGTATTGTATAACCTGTTTTTCTATTCTTTCTTTCTCTTTTTAACAGTTGTTATTTCTCTTTTCTTTCAATTTATTGCCTAGGCTGTAATTATTATCTTACTTTATTGTGTATTTTTTTCGTTTCTGATTGTTCAATCAACGGCTTCTGGCAGACGGATCCAAGATCCATGTCCTTAAATGTTTTGAAATCACAGTTGTCATTTTTTTCTTAAGTTCAATAAAGCATTATCATTATTATTATTCACTATTTTTCGTGGTTCGCTTGACCAATTAATACCATTTAATTAATTAAGTTACGGTGGTTAAGTTGACGTCATGATAGATCAAGTGGTTGAGTAGCGGCGTATCAAGCCGAAGGTCGTGGGTTCGAATCCCGCTCGTGATACTGATTTTTTAATCTCAACTGAAAACCTTAATTAATTGAATATTATTATTATTATTATTATACAATTAAGAATAAGGTGATAAAATTAATTAAAAAGTTAGTATTATTATTTAAAATAACAAAGTTAGTGTCATTGAGAATGAGAGATGAGAAAGTTATGTAAAATCAGTTACGACCAATCGATTCCTAACTAAAATTAACTTGAGGTTTGTATAAGACCATTTTTTGCTAAAGTTAATCTTTTCCGAATTAAATGGGTGGACTATAGAAGTTGATACACCTTGTATATTGGGCTTGTGCGAAAATAATGCAGGTTTTGCAAAGGCAGTGAAAACTATTTTTAATTTTTACAAAATAAAGAAAATTTATTCGAAATATTTTCCATCAAAATCTAATCATCTTTGTCAATTTCTAATAAGTTATTTTATTCTGCTGACATATAATTTTTTATTTCGATGATAATAAAGTCTTGGGAGGCGTATTCGGCTTCACCGCGTTCTCTAAAAATTTTATCCATCAAGAAGAAGTGATCAAAATGCCTAAAAAAAGTGGAAGCCTGTAAGCGGGAGGTCGGGTGAATATGGAAGGTTTCATATTCTAAGTCCTTAACTTTCCGCAGGTTTGGCAGTGTGGCACGTGCCCTGGCGTTATCGTGAGAAGCATCGACCTCTTACGGTTTACCAAGCTGGACAAAGAAATTGCAGTTTCCCTTGCATTTTGTCAACTTCTTGGCAATATTTCTCTACTGTGATAGTTTCACCTTGTAGATGTAGATGTAGATGTAATATTTCAGGGTATGGTATACTGCGCCCTTTAAGAGCTATTGTATCCCCTGTACTCTGCCTAAAGCACATCAGTGAGTCCTATTTCATCAAGAAACTTGATTAATAGGCCCGGTTTCAGTGGTTGTAGTTCTTCTATGGTCACATTGTACATCCCAAAACACTTCCTCATGCGGGCTAGTGTAGCTCCGCAGTTTGTTAGTAAGTGTGTTGGTGTCTCTTCTGCTTCTTTGCCGAATCTACATGTGCCATCTTGGATTATTCCAATTTTCTTTAGATGTCCATTTAATCTACAGTGTCCTGTCAAGAATCCTGTTAGGATTCGCAGTCTATTCCTGCTTCCTTTGACACATTCTGTGATTTCTTTCTTGCCAAAGTTGGTTAGAAGATTCTTGGATTGTCTATGTCCAATAAGTGAATTCCAAAGTTCGCTCATTTTATTTTTGTCCTTCTGTCTGAGATATTCTAGTTTCACCTTAATTCATGAAATCATAGTGAACAACCCCTACAATACACCACCAAACAGTCAAGATAACCACTATTTTTCGTGGTCTGCTTGACCAATTAATATCATTCAATCAATTAAGGTTTTTAGTATAAAAAAGTCAGTGTCACGAGCGGTTTTCGAACCCACGACCTTCGGCTTGATACGCCGCTACTCTACCACTTGAGCTATCGTGACTTCGAACCTCTCGGGCACTAACTTACACTTGAAAAATGGCAAAAAGGAGGGAAAATTCAAAAGGTGGGGTTGAGATGGGAAGTTACTGCCCGAGAGGATCGACGTCTCGATAGCTCAAGTGGTAGAGTAGCGGCGTATCAAGCCGAACGTAGTGGGTTCGAATCCCGCTCGTGACACTGACTTTTTATCTCAACTAAAAACCTTAATTAATCGAAGTCACCATAACCTTTTTCGTGTGCAGATTTGGTTTCGGGCAGTGTTTTGGCACTTCATCCTTGTCCAACCACCCACCTGTACGCCTCCTGTTATTGTACATAATCCATTTCACATCGCACATGAGATGGAAGGTTCATTTTAGTGGCGCAACAGAAGAGACGTGCAAACTCCAAAGCGTCGATTTCTTTCGGCTTCGGTTAGTTCGTGCGGTACCCACTTGTCCAGCTTCTGTACTTTTCAAATTTGCTCCAGATAGTGAACAACGGTTGAGCGATCATCGCTAAGCTCTTCCACGATTCCCCGTATGGCGTGAATTTTCTTTAATCAACGTTTTGAGTTTGTCGCCAACGATGGCCTACCGCGACCTTCCTTGTCTTCGAGATGGAAATCTCCAAGGCGAAATCTCTGAAACTCCCCCCCCCCCAATCTGTATTGATGTTACGCGCGGTTTGGGCCGCACTTCGCCCAAGTTTAGATTGGATAGATGTCAAATAAATTTGACAAAAATCCAGTTTGGACATATTTAATTTCACAAGTCCTCCACTCATAAAATTCAATGTAAACTAGAATGTTTTGTACAAAAGATAACAGTTAAACAGTTTGGTTAAAAAAATGCAAATTTTCTGTGATGTATGAGGCACACGTGCGGAACGTGTGATGAGTTTGGAGATAAAAGGTGAATAGCACCTTCAATCAAGCATTACAAAATGTCTAAACGCCCTGTTTTTTTTTTTTTTTTTTTTTTTTTTTTATCCAATAGGCTTGTAGGACGGGATCGCGTTATTTATTCGTCCACAAAATCGATTGACTGTCTCATTCATAGTATTATTTTCAAGTTTCACGACTCTGCCCAGCATGTGTTCTTTTATGTGCCGTCTATTTTCATTCCATTTATCAAATAAAAGTCATTGGTATAAATACAGATTTGAAATTGGCCAAATGTGAGAAGTAGGCGTGGGAGAAAAATATTGAAGACTACTTCAAGGGTCAAGCGTCGGACAACGTCAAACTTGAACTGGATATCCTGTTTGATTAGCTGCCTTTTAACCACTCGAAGGTGAGACGATCTGTCTGCTTTCAGCCACTTCCCGGCCTTAATGCTAGCTTAGAAAGTTAAATTATTGTAATACAAGACTTTAAGCTACCACTTCAAAATTTCAAAATACGCCAGGGAAATCCAGGCACTTACACCCTAGAAGAATTGGAAACGGCTGCTTTTAATGAATGGGAAAAAAAATCCTCAGGATTTTACTAGAAATCTTTTCCGAAGAATACAAAGGCGTTTAACGGAGATGGAAATACACTTTTTTGGTTTTTTTTAACCCAGTTATTATTTTTTAATTAGGTAATAAACATTCTCTTTAAAAATGTCTTACTTTTACTACCAAACCTACTTTTGGTACGCAAAATATGAATTAACTTAAAGCCATCAGTGTATGTTCTGACGATTACAAATTTTTTTAATAAAATCACATGATGATTGTCATCTTCTTCAACATTTAAATTTTGAATAATGCTCTTCACTGTTCTTCTTTTGTACTAAATAGCCAATTGGTAATTTTAATTAAAAAAATTAACGGCCATACCTTGTCAAAAGTAAGTTCTTACCAAGACCTATTCTTAGCAATTCTTGCCTGTTTGATATTCATCTGAAATTCTTGGCAAGGCTAATAAATCGATTTAATATTTATTGTTACATGTTAAATTACTTTTTTAAATCGATTAGTTAGACCTAGTCTTCAGTATTATGGGTAATTGGTCCTCCTAAAATATTATCTACATTTTAAGCCGGGAACACACTTACCCGATGCAACGCTATGCGGCGCTACCAGATGCTACCCGACGTCTTGTCACGTTTTGGTGGGGTGTGCACATCTATCCGACGCAAGCACAAGTCGCGTACAGTCCACAGCGTTTATCACAATAATCACTATCACAATCGCAACGCATCTTTTGTTCTTAATGCACTATTTTGAGCAAAACCTTGTAATAAATTGTTAGTTAAATTTTATGAGCACAGCCATCTAATAAATTGTTTGTTAAACTTAATTGTTTTAAATAAAGTTTCTCTTAACCATCATAATTAAACAATGTTTATAAAAACTTATGCATTTTTGATCTCGTTTAATTTGGTTTACATTAAAATAACATGTTGTAATTAATATAAAGACAAAATTACTTGTACTTAGTTTGAAATAAACTACAAAAAATATGAATGTCCTGTTCTGACGCTACTCGACGAAATGGTGTAATTATGTGAGCAAAACCGTGTACTAAATTGTTAGTTATATTTTTTGAGCAAAACCGTGTAATAAATTGTTAGTTAAATTCATTATATCAAAAAATGACATTCTAGTGTTTTAATTGATTTTCTACCCCATGTCCAGATTTTCGTCGGGTCGCATCGAGTACAGTCGAAGACAAAAGAACCGGACTTATATTTTTATTCAAACTACATGTGTAACGCCGGGAAGACACCCGATGAAACGCTATGCGACCTACCCGATGCTACCCGACGCCTTGCCACATTTTGGTAGGGTGTGCACATCTATGCGAAGTCAAGCGCACGCCACGTACAGCCACACAGCGTGGATCACAAAGCAGTATCACAATCACACAGGTGCGGTGCGAAATGTAGCGATGCAATACGCGATACGACAAGGGATGCGATATGCAAATCGACACCGTATCGCTTACTACGTGTATTCCTTACCTATGCCCCTAAACCAGTGCACACCAACGCGATTGCGATGCAACAACGATAATTATAGGCGGCGTATCGGTTTGGGCGACACAGCTTGCAAATCGCACCAGGCGATAGTTCTGCTGCTATTCTTTTGGCAAAATGGTTGAACAGAACCCATGTTTATGGAACTACTCGTTAAAAAGTTATTCAAAAACTAATTTAACAAGGGTAGCATGGAAGAAAATAACAAAAACGCCTGAGCTGGAAATATTGTTAACATTGCATTGGTGTACCCAATCTTTTCTCCTTTTTATTTCCGCTGACTTAAATACCAAGCAATAATGACATCCTCCTCTGAAGAGCTCATGATTACAGCTGCGTAAAAACGTTCTAGTATTAAAAATAAAGATCAACATAACAACAATACAACTAGAGGCCCTCTGTCAAGTTTACATATACAAATAAATAATAAATACAGAAGTAAACATATTAAAATTAAGAAAAATATTATTTTTTAATAAAATGAAAATTAATTAAAATTAAATTCATTGACCAAAAACTGTCTGTATTTTAAAGCAGAAGTTGTACATGAATACAAATCATCCCAATTGTCTCCATTTAAAATGGCTAAACACTGATCATGTGACAAAGGTCTCTGGTTGTAATAAATTAAACGAAATTGTGCCAGGACGGGAAAAAATGCACAGTTTCAGTGACATTGCAGTTGCATAGTGAACAAAGGTAATTTTAATTTTGTCTCCAGGGTGGATAATTGAAGTTTATCTTTTCTGGCCTTAATTTAGAAAATAACCTAGCCTTATTTATACTGAAATGGTTAATGTAATCTAGATCATGACGTAACAGTTTCTAGTACAAGTGGAATCACACTGTGGTTACATTGGCCAATAATCTGCTTGTTTCCTTCAACCTGAGCTTTTTCCAAAAATGTTACAGTGAGTCAATTTATTCAACACTGAATCTATTTAGATTCATGGGGATTTCGAGTTGCTGCGCTCTTCCCAAACAGACCAGCCAACCAGTCTTTAACCTCACACTTCCATGAGTAGTAATCAAATTAGCCATCATTGAACCATGATCATTGAATGTTTTAGCAATAAAGCTGGAATGTAATTTAAACTTGAAAAAAAAAATAAATTACCACATCATCAGCATAATAACAGTTTAATGTAAAAAGGTACTAAGGTATGTATCATTTCTGTCACTTTGCTCCAAAGGGCATGAGAGTGTTGCGCCAATAAAAATCATATCAGACAATTAAAGATCATTTCATGTTGCATCACTATTGCATCAGTCCAGTGGGCACTGCGCCTTAGACTTGAAAGGATCCAAAATAAATTCCTAAGTTTAATTGTTTTCATGCCCAGTATTCAGAAAACTGAAATTAGTTTTGGCAAATTGAAAACTTACCTTAATTTAGATTCTCTTGAAACAGTAGAAACCACATTAGTTAGTCTTTTTTTTTTTTCATTAGTCTTTGGGGGTTGGGGAGTAATAATATTCTTTTCACAGCGAACCGTTGAAATTTTTTAAATCTATATATTCTCCAAACCCACAAATTTGACTGCATAAAATGCTAAGTTCCACTAAAGCTTAATTTGGCGAGTTTTATTTTTTCCATCAAACATATTGTGAAATTTAACTGTGATGTCAATGAGACCCCCAAATATTTATGTTTAACTATTTCAAAAATTTCATTTTTAAATTTCCATCTTTTGTTTGGTCGTAAATTACATTTATTGTTTTTAAATACCATAATTTTTGACTTTGACTGACAGTAATAACTTTAAGTTTCTAGCAGTCACAACACGTTTCTAAAGCGACCCATAGATGATCAATATTATTGTACAATATTTTGGGTTGTGCAATTTAATTGATCGTGTGTAGACGATATTGAAAGTTTGTGCAATACATTGCATGATTGACGAAATATTGAAAATATATTGTACAACCTGGAAAATATTGCACCGTCTGTTGGCATTATTGCGCAATATCAGTCAGATTGTGAAGTACAACAAGTAATAACAAAATATTGCACAAACTTCAATATGGCCTTCAAACTATTCAAGTTCATTGCACAAACAAAATTGTGTACAATATTATTGAACGTTAAGGGACAACCGTCAAATTATTGTGCAATCTATATTGTACAATAATATTGTCCGTCTATGGGCCGCTTTAATCTTCTATCATTTTTTTAACATCAAAGGAGAGTCTGCCAGTAATACCACATCATCAGAACAATAACAGTTTAATGTAAAAAGGTACTAAGGTATGTATCGTATCGCCTGCCACTTTGCTCCAGTGGGCATGAGAGTGTTGCGCCGATAAAAATCATACCGGGCATGTTGCATCACTATCGCATCAGTCCAGTGGGCACTGCACCTTAGACTTGAAAAGGTCCAAAATAAATTCCTAAGTTTAATTGTTTTCAAGTCCAGTAATCACAAAATTGAAATTTCCTCCTTTAGAATCTATCAATTTGTTTGCTCCTTCTGTAATAACTAGAAAACTTTTTTTTAATCTCAGTTGTTCATATATTTTTCTGATTGCTAGATCTATGAAGGATTCTTTTTCAAAGGGAATATGTGCATATGAATATACTTTCTTCTTTTGTTTCAACAATCTATAGAGCGAGTGATATGGCATTCAACTCTGGCCAAAAGATTTTACTTATACATTTATATTTATTATAATAAAATACTACAAGTTTACAAGTCTATTTACAACATGTAATAACATAAAAATAACAAAAAATTTGATTACAATTAATATGAATCCCCATGAGGGATCCAAACAATGATTTGGGTTTCCCTTTTACCTTGATATCCTGATTTCAATTTTTTCAAACATTCTTTTGGCCTATCGGACAGTTTTTTCTTGAGGAAAAACGTTTGGTCACCATCCATCACAACCACTGTTACTTCTTCATTCCACCTTGAGGAAATAAAGTATACATTAATATCATTGAAAAAAAGTTACATTAAAATTAATCTTTTTAGCATTTTCTTCATTATATACAGGGTGAATTGCTACTCGTGCTACAAACTTCTCCAGTAGATTCTTCACCCTAAAATGAACAAAAAAGTTCATATTGTCCATGGTCCGATTCTCAACCATTTCAGAGTAATTTCGCTTTTTATCGATTTTGAAAGATATCACGTCCTGGCGTCGGAAAATCGTGATATCTTTTAATCTAAACATTTCTCTTAAAATCTATAAGCACCGTTGAAATCCCCGTTAATTTTTAGAGAGAATCAAAATCATAATTCCATTGAAATTTTTTAATTTAATTTAATGCCCATTTAGTATGTAATGCTTAAGAAGTTTACAAACAGCTAGAAGGTCAAGGAAGAAAGACCCAAACGTTTTGCCACCTTCATCTTCTTATTGAAAAATTAACGGGGATTTCAACGGTGCTTATAGATTTTAAGAGAAATGTTTAGATTAAAAGATATCACGATTTTCCGACGCCAGGACGTGATATCTTTCAAAATCGATAAAAAGCGAAATTACTCTGAAATGGTTGAGAATCGGACCATGGTCAATATGAACTTTTTTGTTCATTTTAGGGTCAAGAATCTACTGGTGAAGTTTGTAGCACGAGTAGCAAGTCACTCTCAAACATTAGCAATCCTTGAACCACCATTTTTTCTCTTTTTGTCATCAACATCTTGGTCTCACAACCACTAAATAAGAAAATGACGAGTGCGTTGGAAGCGTTATTAAATCAGGTAGTTTTCCTCAAATTTGCTGCCTTCTGAGACTAAAATTAGAAACTCTGGATTACTTTATACACTTTCCGATTTACACAATTTTCCACTCTTTTTGTAGTTCTGGCTGAAATAAAACACAAAAAATTAGCCCAAACATTTTGCCACCGTCATCTTCTTATTGAAAAATTAACGGGAATTTCAACGGTGCTATTAGATTTTCAGAGAAATGTTTAGATTAAAAGATATCACGATTTTCCGACGCCAGGACGTGATATCTTTCAAAATCGATAAAAAGCGAAATTACTCTGAAATGGTTGAGAATCGGACCATGGACAATATGAACTTTTTTGTTCATTTTAGGGTGAAGAATCTACTGGAGAAGTTTGTAGCACGAGTAGCAATTCACCCTGTATTTGCATTAAATAATTTTACTTACATAATTTTTGTTGGTTTATGTGGATTAGTTTGTTGCTGATGGATTCTTTGCTTTTGCCTGTGCCTCACGTTGAAAGAGAGATGGTTTGTGTATAAATAATGCCTCTGTGGAAAATAAAAATCACCAGTTTTATAAAAAAATTAAATGAATACATCTCTTATTTCCTAACTTTTTTCTTCCATTGTTTAACTTCTGAGGGGTTCAATCATAAATCATATAAAAGTAAATCAAATAAAGTAAACTAAATCATAATTAAAGAATGCAGCTATCGTTAAATTGCGAGGAGGTGTACAAGGCATGACATTCGCCAAACAGGAACAGAGGGTCTGCCAATTCTCAATGGCCTTGTCTGTCATATATATTTTGGAAATTTTCCATTTTGAATTAATAAACAGACAAAACAAATGAATATAGGGAGACAAAGCTAATCGGGGATTGCAGACCTTAAGATAGCTAAAGGGAGCCTTTCTACAACCAATATTGGTCTTTTGTGCAATTTCCATTACCTACAATTTTTCATTAAGCTTAAGCAATTATCCGATTCTAAAGCTTGGTTAAATAATCCGGCAACCATCAGATTTTGACGTTTCCTCTCCTTAGAGTAAGAATCTCTGAATATATCTCCTCCCTAACACAATACGTGTTCCGCTGTTTTCAACCTGGCAATATCTGCATAGGCTTGTTTCTGTTGCTCCGAGTCTATATGTCTTCAATAACTGGAATAATAGTACTGGAATGAGAATACTATCATTCTGGTCCTAACTTGTCCTAGGTTTAGTTGTTCTGCCATCAACTTAAGTCCTAGGTCCAATGCAAGGCAGAGGCTTGCAATGAAGTTCATCAAAGGCCTTTGCAGAGCACAGATGGATTTCTGGCGATTTGGTATGCCATAAAATGGTCCAATACGTGTCCGGGGTTCCTTTCTCAAGTTTTAATGTTTTTATTTATTTATTTTTTAATGGAATACTTAATACATTAAAACAGATTGAAATGCCAAAACTTTCGTTGAAGTAAATATTTTCAAACTTTAACCAATATTATCAACTATATCATTAAATTTGGTCAAGAGGTTCTGATGATGATGATGGATATTAGGAAGTGGGATTTGTGCTCCACAGGCACTGCAGTCCTCTAGCTTATTTTACCTTTTTAGTTCCTTAGTTCAGTGCAATCGACTCAGTCCTTCTTTTGAGAAGTTGTCTGTTCTTGATTCAATTGCATTCCATCATTTTTTGTATATTCTAGGTTATGTCTCCATGGAGCTATTGCTTCACATTCGAAGGTTATATGGGCGAATGTTTTCCCTCCTTATTACATAATCTACAAATGGGAACATCATTGAATATATAGATGTCTGTTTCTTTTCTTGGTGAAAGCAATTAGAATAAGTTCTGAGGGGTTTGGTTTACGTCCCAGTTGTGAATACCATTGTTCCACAATGATTAGTGCTTTTGGGTGAGCTCTTTTAATGTTGAGTTGAATTTTCCCCTAACTAGTATGACAATATCATCTGCAGAGCCTTGGATAAAAATTCCACTTTTATTTAGTTTGCATAGGAGGTCATCCACTATCACATTCCGCAAAAAGGCGAGAGTGTTCCTTCTTGTTGACAACCTCTCATCTACATTGCTTCTACCTTTTCGTGAAACATGGAGGCTGTGTTTTTCTGATTTAGAGTATTGATTCTATCCACCTGCAGCAGGTTTTATCAACTCCTGTTTCAGTGATGTAATTTAGTTTTAAAAGGAGTGTTATCAATGCTCCTTCAATGTCCATGAAGGTTCCCAATGCTATGTTTTGGCAGTTCTTTCCTTTCTGGTAGGCAGGTTGATGTGTATGAACAGAGATTTTTCTTTTAGAGAGCTGCCCCTTACATGTTTTTCAATTTGCCTTTTGAGTATTTTGAGTACAAAGGATATTAGACTGATTGGTCTGTCTGATTTTGCATCTGTGTAGTTTTTCTGTGCGGCCTTTGAAATAAAAGCAAGTGCTTGGGATATAGCCCATTACCAGGAAGCTTCTGTATATTTTCTTACAAGTAGAGGGATTAGTGTTATTTTCCCTTTTACTGAAGAAGTACTGGTATATCACATCTGTTTCTGGAGTTTCTTGAATGTGATAAAGTTGTCAATGGATTTCAATTTTTCCATAGGTGATTACTGTTTTGTTTATTTGCCAATCTTCGCTGCTAGCTTTATGGCTTTTGATGGGTTCAATATAGTTCCTTACATCCAGGTTAGTAATTATTTTTGATTCTGGAAAGTGTGTATTTATAAGTATTTTTTATGTTTCCTTTCTTGTTTGTGTCTATTTTCCATCTGGGGTTTGTAGAGTAGCAATGGGGTTTATAGGGTCTTTGCCAAGGACTTTGTGGAGTCTACTCGCTTCAGTGATGTTTTCAAATTATTTGCAATATTTACTCCACAATTCTTGTTTAGATTTTTTCTATTTTAGGAGATAATGGTTTTTGTATTTTGTTAGGGTTTTACTGTATTCTTCAGTATACCCTGTTTTTCTTGCTCTATTCCAAAGTTTGCGAGTTTTCTTTCTTAGTGCCACCAGTGTGTCAGGCTTCAAGATATGAGTTTATTATAGCTTCTTGCACTTGTGTAGAAGTTAGTTAAATATTGTGGGTGCTTTTAACGTTAGGCGTTGAAGTTAGTGTATTTCCATCAGTAGCTCGCCGTATTTCTTCCAGTTGTTTCAACTACATTAAATGTTTTTACCACTTATGTGATTTCATGTATATAGGTCGATGGTCTGAGTTTTATATTTCCCCAGATATTGCCCATTTCATTATTCAGTTTGCAATACAGCAGGTAGCGAGAGTAAACTTGTCTTCTGTTAGTTTTGTCGTTTCGGAATATTTATTAATAATACCAAAATTGTTAGTTAGTATAAATTCCAAAAGCTTATCACTTCTTTTGTTGGTGTTTGTACTGTTCCATACCTCATTG
This sequence comes from Cimex lectularius, assembly GCF_000648675.2. Taxonomy (NCBI): domain Eukaryota; kingdom Metazoa; phylum Arthropoda; class Insecta; order Hemiptera; family Cimicidae; genus Cimex; species Cimex lectularius. Next base: position 261,882 of record NW_019392770.1, on the reverse strand, counting down.
TGCTAGTTAGTGTCAGCTCCGAAGATTACATCCCTGCCCCGAGCGGCTGTTAACTTTGTCCAGATATACTTCCCATGGCCACTTTTAGCGCTTTGAGGACTAGCTAATATGTTTCATTGCCTTCCCCACCTACTATGTTGGGGGATGTTTGTTCCACATTGCTCCCCTCAATTTTGCTTTTTTGGTGATGAGGTGCTACACCCAGTGACCTGTACCTTTTACCACTTATGGTTGGCGTTGGCTCTGAAGTTTTAGTGTTAATGCTTCCAGTGTTCAGCCTCAGTGCCAGAGTTTAAAAGTAGACGTTAGGATTTTGCTTCCCTTTCCTGATTCTTATTAGGATTGGACCTTTTGTTTGGCTCATTTGATTGCTGTTTTATACCTCTGAGCACCAGAGATTTTCTTGAATTTGAGGTGTAGTTTTTCAATCTTTGCTGTCTCCTCTGTTGGAGTGGTTTTGTCTTCTGGTTTGGTTTTTCTTGAACCCCCCCCCCCACATCCGCAGAAGGATGCAAGGAGATTACTCTAATTCTTTGTTTATTTAGGGTTTGGATGTTCAATTTGCATAAATTGTTTTTTAGTGTCTTCCTTTGTAGGTTACCCTGGTGTTTTTTGTCTCTCTTTCTCTCCAGTGTAAGGCTAATTACTCAAGAGGGTCATCTGGTAATGTTGAGGCACTGTTATTGGTAAGTTACCCTGTACTGGTTGTATAACTCGACTGGAGCTGGATTGTGAGATTAATTGAGATTGCGGTATGAAGAGGGGTAAGTTGTGGTGTTTAGGGTGAATTATATGACAGGTCCAGCTCCTGTTCCTCTGTACCCCTGTACTTTACAAGAAATATCCGCATAAGCTTCATGAAGGTAGAAAGTTGGAGTTGAGTATGATAGGCTATTAGAGACACATAATACCCATTCATACCTACGAGGTTCTGAATAAATAAGGCCAATTTTCTCATTTGTCCTTACACATTATTTAAATTTTGCTATCGATGACACCATCCTTATTAAGACAAATTATGCTGTAGACCATATCAATATGCCTCTGGAGTTTCCAGTTCTAACCCTAGCATGCCCTAGGTTTAGTAGTTCTGCTGTTAGTTTTTGAGATGGTCTTTTGATGAACTTCTCACAAACACTCCCATCGAGCCAAGGACTTATTCCCCCCCCCCTGTGAGTAAAAAACCTTTTTGTTCAAAAGAGCCAGATCGGAAGTCACTTTATGACAAAACGTAGTAGTTATGGTGAAACATGATGGACCATGTGATAGCATTTGGTTGGTCTAAAAGTAAAAATAATAATAAATAAATAGAAAATAAAAAATAACTAACAAAAAGATAAAAACATATAACAAGCCATTAACATTAGTCGAATTTTAGGTCAGGGGAGGTACACAATTTGTGTTTCATATTGTCCCTATTCAAAACATTTGATGAAGTAACAAAACATTTTCTCATCATACAAAACAAACTCTCAACAAATGGCTGTCGTATGATGATGATGAGGGATTGATAGCAAGTAGGGGTTTTGTATTCCACAAGCAGTTATTGTACTTTTCCCAGTTTTTTAGTTTATAGTTCAATTGACTCAATCCTTCTTTTAAGAAGCATTAGGTCATTGATTTTTTCTTCTTGATATCCTAGGTTATTTTGAGCAGTTGCTTCACTTTCAAATAAAATATGGGTGGCAGTTTCTTCCTCTTCACTGCAAAACCTATAAATGGGTTCATCATTGAAGATGGTTTCTCAGATGCCAGTGATTGGTGTAGAGTCACTGTGAGTTTTATCTTATTTAGCTGTAGTGATGTGGCAGTTTTGGTGAGGGCTCTTTGATCATGCATTTACTATGTCTGATACGTCTGAAGTTTGTCCACTTCTTTTGCTTTCTGGGACTCATTCTGTCTTTTATAGTTCACAGTTATCCCAATACAGGTTCTGGGTCGATGTATAGTTTTCTGATCCTCCTCTGGCCTGTTTCTTAATTAAAGAATAACGTTACACAAGGCACCACAATATTGTCAGATTGTTATATTTCCCTAAGTTTTTGGAGATTTTGGTTGCACGTACTATTTTTGATGTAACCTTTTTACATGCTTCTTGGCTGTCTGATCTTATGAAACCTTTACCTTTAAATTACTCTAACCATCCCTAACTGTACATCCAAATTGATTATATTGACTGATACAAATAATATGTCCATTAAAATAATGTCAGAAATTAAAAAAATAATAAAAACAAAATAACCAGGAAGATAGAGATGATCAGCCGACATACCTAATACCTCACAGACCTCAACAAAGTCACTCACAATTTAATAATCGGCCCATTATATTTTGAATTTTCATAAGTTTCAGATAAGATAAAAGATAAAGGTATTTAAATAATATCCTATTCACTTAAATAATTTAAAAAATATTTTCTAGCTAACAGGATCTGCCAGTGTTAAAATGTTTCAAATTTATAATTACATAGTCAGTGAATGTATCGCATATAGTTTTCATTGCCCAATGCTTTCATGGACTTGCATAGTCAAGCACTCAGTCATGAGCCAAATATTATTACAAATTACATGAAAAATAAAATGGTTGGTCCATTACTCATAGATTTCATACTAAAAATGTTCTTTATCATTTCTATTGGGTTGGGTTAAAACAATACTTCTTTATCATTTTAACAATTGGTTTTTTCTAATAATAGAATTTCTATGAAATGGTTCTGAACCAGATGATGAGATTATTTATTCTCAGAATGAAAATCAATTTTTATAAATAATCAAGATAAGAAAGTTTCCCTTTTCAGAGCTTTCTTATTGTGTAATTTAATTTTATTATTATACTTTCCAGTGGATCCTTTTTCAAGAAATTGACTGTCTTAATATTATTTGTATTATATATATTTATCTAATATTTCCAGTGGAACGAGTAATCAAATTCCTCGACACAGAGGGTCTGGTGTACAATAAATACAGAATAAGGGATACAGCAGAGCCTAAAAGTTAAACATGAAATAAGGCTGTAAGATATCAGGACATCGTGAGAAGACTGTACCATTTGGAAGGTGGTTGAATTGGCCCATTTTTAGTTATTTATTTAAATCTCTTGCAATAAAACTTGTCATCATCAAGAAGAGCTCAGTAAACAATTTTGTCTCGTGTAATTAATTACTTAAATGTACATAATTAAGTGATATTTGGTTTCAACAATCTTTGTTTAATTCATTTTCAAATTTGAGAACTCTTATCTTTTTTTCGATTATGGCAAAATTATTTGTCGGAATAAGAGCAATTTTCTAGGAGCATTAGTTTTTAACAGCAAATTAATGAACAGTGAGAACAGGCAGACCAGGAACCAAATACAAGTTCATCGCCAAGCAAACCTCAACAAGAAGATAAGCCATTTAACATTTTAAAGAGTTCAAATTCAACTTTATTACACCCAATTAATATTGCAATTTCTTTTTTGTGATATGAAGGGCATTTTCAACCATTTTGGTCTGTCAGGAGAATTTCAACATTTAATTTCAGCAGATTATTTGATTTTAATTTTCTCTTAAGAGATTAAAAACCAGTATGGCTTTGATTTTGACACAATGGTGAACCAGGATAAGTTACTACAATAAGTTCATCGCCAAGCAAACCTCAACAAGAAGATAAGCCATTTAACATTTTAAAGAGTTGATATTCAATTTAATTACACCCAATTATTATTGCAAAATTTTTTGGCTGGTTTTGACCAGTTTGGTCTGCGGGAATAGTTTCGACATTTCGCCGAATGTAGTTTTGGAGCTCATTCTATTTTAATTGTCCTTCAAAAGATTATACACCTGCATTTCTTTCATTTTGTATTATTGTTGAAATTGGCCCTTACCAAAAAACGAAGAAGGCGGGACCAGACAGACGTAAGCAGCGAGAGAACGGGCAGACAAGAAACCAACTACAAGTTCATCATCGAGCAACCTCTACAAGAAGTCAAGCCATTTAACATTTTAAAGAGTTGAAATTCAACTTTATTAAACCCGATTATTATTGCGAGATTTTTTTCTTGAAGTGCTCGGGGTGTTACACGAATAATTTGGCCGCTTTTGACCATTTTACTCTGCCAGAAGAGTTTCGACATTTCGCCGAATGTAGTTTTGGAGCTCATTCTATTTTAATTGTCCTTCAAAAGATTATACACCTGCATTTCTTTCATTTTGTATTATTGTTGAAATTGGCCCTTACCAAAAAACGAAGAAGGCGGGACCAGACAGACGTAAGCAGCGAGAGAACGGGCAGACAAGAAACCAACTACAAGTTCATCATCGAGCAACCTCTACAAGAAGTCAAGCCATTTAACATTTTAAAGAGTTGAAATTCAACTTTATTAAACCCGATTATTATTGCGAGATTTTTTTCTTGAAGTGCTCGGGGTGTTACACGAATAATTTGGCCGCTTTTGACCATTTTACTCTGCCAGAAGAGTTTCGACATTTCGCCATCTGCAGTTTTGGAACTTATTCGATTTTAATTTTCCCTCAATATATTAAAACCGGCTATTCTTTGATTTTGTCTTATTGGTGAAAAGGGCTTTTACCCAAAAATGAAGACGGCGGGACCAGATGGATCTAAACCAGGTCCCTAATTGCTAGTACACTTTGGACTTTCAGATTCGGTATATCTACACTAAAGATGGCGAACCAAATAGATCAAAGCATGTAGTACGAGTTAAATTTTTATCAAATAAACTAAACAAATTGAATTAAAATTACAATTTTTCTTTTTATGTAAGGTTTTGGTTGAGATAAAAAGTCAGTGTGACGAACGGGATTCGGACCCACGACCATCAGCTAAATACGCCGCTGCTCTACCACGAGAGCTATCTTTACATAAAAAGAATAATTAATTCAAAGAAGTAACTTGGTCAATTGGCCGCTAAAATGTAAATGGACTAACATTTAATAAGTAAAAGAAGTATCACTTCACTAACAGCTCCCCGTCGGCACTTCATAAGTCGCTGAGAATCGAATCCTGATTACACGACATTTGAAAAAAGAGGGAAAATTCGAACTGTTGTGTTTGAGATGGAGAGTTGGTGTCCCAGAGGATCGAAGCCACGATAGCTCAAGTGGTAGAGCAGCGGCGTATTTAGCCTAAGGTCGTGGGTTCGAATCCCGCTCGTGACATTGACTTTTTATCTCAACCAAAACCTTACATGAAAGGAATAATTAACTCAAAGAAGTAACTTAGTCAATTGACCGCTAAAACGTAAATGGACTAATATTTAATAAGTAAAAGAAGTATCACTTCACTAACAGCTCCCCGTCGCCACTTCATAACTCCTGACAATCGAATCCTGATTACACGACATTTGAAAAATGGCAAAAAGGAGGGAAAATTCAAAAAAGGTGCGTTTGAGATGGGAAGTTAGTGACCGAGGGGATCGAAGTCACGATAGCTCAAGTGGTAGAGCAGCGGCGTATTTAGCCGAAGATCGTGGGTTCGAATCCGCTCGTGAAAATGACTCTATTTATTTCAACCAAAACCTTACATAAAAAGAATGATTGAAAGAAGTAACTTGGTCAATTGACCACTAAAAAATAAATTGATTAATATATAATTGCTATCTTAATGTATTAATTTAGTTTTTGTGTATTTTCTCTTTGGAAAGTTAGCTTGTGTTGTGTTTTTTTCAAATGTCTTATTACATGGCGAATTATGTACCTTTTCCGTTGAGATTCAAATATGACTCAATAAAATATAAAATATGTTCACCAAAATTTAAATTTTAACGTAATATGAATTGAAATTCAAGTTTGTTAAAATGTATCACCTTTCGAAGATAGAACTCCTGATGAACGGCGCTTCCTTCATTAAGCCCGACCGTCGGATATGCTGTCTCTTTCAACCGGCTCTCTTTAAATTTAAAGAAAGACCGCTTATAATCGCTTGATTTGAAATGTGCAGAACAGATGGTCAATTGGCTCAGGTCGTTTTCGTCTATTGGGTTTGGTACAGTGCAGGACTGAAAGATTAAGACTATAATTAGCAATTTTTTTGTGCGTGTGTGTGTGTTGTGTGTATGCCACCTACTCGGATCCATAATTTTCTAAGAATCGGATCAGCTGGGAATTGGTGATAAACGATCTTTTTCCCTGTCTTGGGGCAGACCGTCGCTCCGTTGTTGGGGCATAAGTCGACGGCGCAAGTCTTTCTCGACTTCGACGAGTTGGTCATCGTTGACGGTTAAGTACTGACTGATCAAACTATATACCGTTGAGACGCCCCTCTCACAAAATAGAAGGAAAAAGAACAAAATATGACGTCATGCCAAAGAACTTAATCTTCCAAGAAATCGTGTTATCGCTTGGATTATTCGTAAAACTAAAATATTCGATCGACGAAATGATTTTTTCCCCGAAACAAAGAATATTAAATTTATTTGTTTTACTTAATTCTGTTGGCTTTAGTTAACATTAAAAATTTTCGTGCGATTTTTGGTGCTTATGTGATTAATGTCATTTATATAAAACAGTTAATCTATCTTTAAATAGTATCAAATAGTACAAATATTTCAATTTTTGCGTAATATATTAAATACATATAAGTATGTATATAGATAAACATTGCTGCTGCGTTCCTCAACAAATGGCCAACTTTGGAAATGCATATTTTCCCGGCCATTTTTTTAAGTCATACACTTGCTCTAAGTATCGTTTTTTACAAAATTTGACGCTGAACAAGATGGCTTTTTAAATGTTTTCCTAGCTTCAGTCATTCGTCAGTAAATTCAAAAATTCAAGAACATGTTAATTTTTGCACTTTTTATGAAAAGTTCAAATTGAACTGTAGAGCTGTAGCAATCAATAGGAAATTTTAATGTGCTTTTAATTGGTCACCTTCAAATTTGCCCGATTTGTCAACCGTTTACGAGTTATTCGCGATTTTTGGACAAAAACTGTAATTTTTGTATGTGCACATAGCAAAAACAGATCACTCTCCCGATTTTACCACAATTAAACCTATTGTTTCAATGCGTTATTCGAAGGCAAACTGCTACACCTGTGAAATGGGAAGGAAAAGTTGAATTTCCGTGATGAGATAAGCAAAGCGGTTATGGACAGCAGAAGCATTCTGCATCCGAAAAAGTAAGAAAAAGTAAGAAATTTCTCTTCCTTGTTCACATTTTTGAAAAAGGCTTCGGAATAAAAATTCTAGAGCGTAAAATCTGCGAAAACATGACAGTTCAAAATTTATGCATTCTCGAAAATCGGGAGAGAGATGATGGGTTTTTTTTCCATGGAGACGTAAAAACCAAGTTTTTGCCTGAAAATCGTGAATAACTCGAAAACGTTGAGAAATTGAGCAAATTGGAAGTTGACCAATTGAAGGTTTATTAAAATTTTCTATCGATTGCTATAGGGCGACGTTCCAAAGACTATTTCCTGGATTCCTGGAAGTGCTAAAATTAACATGTTCCCGAATTTTTGAATTTACTGATGAATGGCTGAAGCTAAGATAACATTTAAAAAGCCATCCTGTTCACCGTTTTTGATGGGCAGTGTATTTAGGATTAGGAGTTTCTTCCTGCTTCTTTTGATTCAGTCTATAGTTCCATTCTTTCCGAATCTTGGCAGGAAGTTTTTGGATTATTTGTTTGAATTCCATCGTCATTTTGTGCCGGTGAGGAAGAATGACACCATCTTCCCTTTTTCTCATTTCATTTTTTATCCCTTCTCACCTCTCCTTTTCTTTTTTTCTTCTTCCCTACTCCAAATTTGTCAACCTTGTCGTATATCTAAAAGGCTAACGGATCATAGGAGATGGGAAATTAACCTTACGGTCCCCAGCGGCCGACAGGGGTGCGTGAGTAGGCCTCGGGTCGTCGAAATCAATCCACTAGGGCGCGAGAGTGAATCACTTGGTCCTTGTGACACACAAGGCTACAACGATTCAGAAAGATGCAAAGAACAAATGCCAACCGAGCTTTGGTGGAGATCGCCATGAGATCCCTGAATCAAGGACCCTCTACGGCGGTGCAAACGGTGGTACCAGTGTTGGTGTATGGAACACTGGAAAGGAATCAGATAATACAACTGTGGAAAACGATTGGAAGAGAAAGAAAGCGGAACCCCCCCCCCCAGAACGATACTGCCAAGACGCTGGAACCGTAAGTTCCAGCATCGCCAGAGTCACCAGTAACAAAGAAAATGAAAGAGTAAGACAGAAAATATGTCAAGAAAAAGAATACTAATAAAAAGCGAAAGCAGACAGGTACGTCAGTGACATTGCGCGTTCAGGGTCTTGCCCCGCTGACAGACACCATAAGATACTAGGTGATCTCTGGAAAGAAGGAGAACTTCAAAACGACCCCCTTCTTTCTGTGCAGGTCGAATGAACGAAAGCGTAGGCAAAACCGAAAGTGCATCAAGAGAACTCAAACTGGGTGTGGGTATCAACCACGCAGCGAGTGAGTTAGGGGTAACGAGTCTAAAAGTGATTGCTAGCCATGAGGTCGCTGTTGTTCCTCATGAGAAGTTGAATACCTCCAAGGGGCTGGTGACCCCCCGCGACTTTGTGAACAGCAGTAAGGTTGGCCTGAGAGACCATCCTTGAGATGGAGAGGATGGGCTAATTGTCCCATCGGCAAGTCTTGCCCTCACAAATGGCACCTCAGTACGCTCTCAGGAAGCGAAGGTAGCTTTTCATCGACTTGGTGTTCTCCAAATACAAAGGCTAATCTTCCGAGAGGCCTGGGCAATTGTGGAAAGCCAAGGCTCCGCAAGTGGCTATGCTCAGGCGGCAGCTCGGCCGCCAGAGGAGCCGAAGTGTTCCCAAAAATCCCAAGCTACTAAATCCTTCTGTTGTTTTCCTCCTAAAATCGGAATGGGAGCTTCAAAGATTTGCTGTTGTGGTCGAGCACAATTCTACTCGCTCCCTATATAGAGCCAATGAGTGACACCCTTCAATTATGTGGGATATTGAGTAAAAAATCTCTTCATGCCGGGCTCGGCTTTGCCCTAAAAGTAAATGCCCGTATATCAATCGTGTAGGGCCAATTCTGAGTCGGGTAGGATGATTTTTCTGTGCTTTAGATTCTCCGGGGCTACTTACCAATCATCAATTATTACCATTGGGCCGTTTGTGTACAATATTTTGTCGAAATGTTCCGACGTTTAAAATATTGGGGGAATTATGTTATTATTGTTCAGTTCCAACCTGACAGCTTTCTTATGTTGTTGGCCCCCCATACCCGGGTCGACTCGCGGTCGATGCAACTGCGGCGCAACTTTTGTCCTAACTCCTGTGCAAATAGGAGGCGACCACTCACGGATCGACACCATTTCAATCCGTTCTCGACTCGGTTGCGACGCAACTTGGATTCGACTCGAACGACCTGCACTACACTGCAAAATCGAGCTAGTTCATTGTTTAGGGTTAGTACCCTATGGAGGCTTCGAACATAAAATTTGTACAGGAAGAGGAAAAACATCCCGATTTGTACACTTACTCCCTCCCTACTTATTCCTGAACGAACACACCTGCGAAGGCGAGGAATGTCGTTTTATGAGTTTTACAAATTATTACAACCTTCTGTAGGTTTAATGATACATAGATATAAAAAGTATAAGGACCTTCTGTATAAACAATAAAGTAAAGAAGGATAAAGTGCATTCGATTGTTTTTCTTCCACGGCTTAATCAGTAATTGATTGTACGGATGTACCCATTCTTTTCTTCAACTCCTTTTCATTTGACCGTACCAGTAGAATATGACAATGTCCTCCCCATCACCTGAACTATTCATTATACCCCCTTTAATACACCGTTTGTGAGTGAGAACCCTCCTGGGAAAAAAACAAGTAGTCTAAACAAAAATCGATTCGTGTATGGGTACCCTCACGTTAGGTTGAGACGAGGTTGCAGTAGCATCGCGTTCAAGTTTCGTCGACCGCAAGTCGACCCGTGGTAAACACGAACGTTTCATTGAATCGCTATTTGAGATCATACTCTCGAAAAAAACCGGACGATTGACGAATACCTACAGATTTTAGTCGTCGAGGTTTGTTTATACCCCGACTTTTAAGAGCTATTGTTGATTTCTTTTTCTGCTTAAAGAACACCGTCGAGTCCTAACTTTTCCATGAATTTCATTACTTTTCCCGGCTCCAGGGGCATTATTCTCCTCCACGGTTCCCGTTATAGAAAACCCGAAACTTTTCGCCACTCCGCAGTTTGTTTGCAAGTGTATCGGGTTTTCCTTTTCCCGTTTGTAGAATCTGAATGTACCGTTTACCCCCGATCTTCTGTCAGCATAATTTATTTCTAGTCTGCTTTCGTGATTTTGATATTATTGAGATCACCTCTTGGATTTTTTTTTTCAAGCGGTTTCTGGCTCGTTTGAGAACAGAGGGAGATCGCTAGTCTCATTTAGCTCATTAATTAATGTTTGGGTTCAGTGCTTTGATAGCTGGTTGGCTATGATATCGACGTCTTTATTAATGTGAGACAGACATAATCAGCATGAATAAACGTTTCATTGTGCCAGATCTTCATACAGCAATCGCCTACACAGTCGGATGTTGGAACAATTAACTTTGCCATTTTTTTAATCTAAATTGTTACAAAAAATTAGAGGAGACACAATAAAAAAACAATATAAATAAAACAATAACTAAAAACCTTAGTTAATTAAAAGAGATTGATTGGTCAAGCGGACTACGAAAACTAGTGAATTTAGTAAGTTAAAATGAAGTATATCTTCACACTTCGTGGTCATTTCATTTTTCGCCGAGAATCAAATAGATTACACGACTTTTGAAAAATGGCAAAAAGGAGGGAAAATTCAAAAGGTGGGGCTGAGATAGGAAGTTAGTTTCCGAGTGGATCTAAGTCACGATAGCTCATGTTGTAGAGTAGCGGCGTATCCAACCGATCCAAGGTCGTGGGTTCGAATCCCGCTCGTGACACTGACTTTTTTATCTCAACTAAAAACCTTAATTAATTGAAAGATATTAATTGGTCAAGCGAACCACGAAACTAGTGAATTTAATAAGTTTTAAAGAATTTTATTTCGGGTACACTTTTTTTTATTTTTTGTTGCTTACTGGATATTTGTAAAGAAAAATATAAAATAAACTAAATAAAAAAATAAAAAAAAATTAAACTGGGTAAAACAATTTTACCAAAAATATTGCTATGGGAACAATTAAGAAAATATTCAATTCAGTACGAAGTATTTCGTCCTCTTGAGTCGATCACTGCTTGCATTGGACATGGCATCGATTTGATTAGGTTTTGTATGCAGTACTGTGGTATATTTGCCTTCTCCTCCAACAGCGCTAGTCTTAATTTCTGCAAAATCTCTGGCACTACTACCGGGCGATTTTTTACCTTCTTTGGCAACTCGTCTCAAAGGAGATCGATAAATTTTAAATCAGGACTACATGCTGGTCAACCTAAACGTTGAATTGAAGCCCGTTGCATGTACCCACCAACGATCCTAGCTGTGTTAGGCCTTGCATTGACATGCTTAAAAATAAAACCGCCAATGTAAGGAGGAACTTCTTCTGCTAACACATCTTCATTATATCAGATGGGCGACGTTCCATAGAAATGCCTGCTCAAACCATAACGCCACCACCTCTATAGCTTCTCCGGAGTGTATACGTTGCGGGTATGTATCGGTCCCTCTCGGACGGCAGAAGACCTCAATCAAAACTCATCCGAAAACAAGATTTTAGTCTAATCATGCTCAGACCAGTCGATGTGATTTCTTCCGAAAGTTAACCGAGCTGTTCTGTGCTTGTCAGACGTTCTGGACCAGTGGCAGGCCTTCTCGCATGTAATCCGCCTTCTGAAAGACTTCGCTTTACAGTGCATCAACATATCAAATTGAAGTCGTTGATCAATGTTAATAAGCCCCCTTCGGACAGTTGTTCTGGGAATATTAAGCACCCTGACCGCATTCCCTTGAATTATTCCATCGTCCAGCGATGCTATCGCTTAAAGACCTCTATTCAAACAAATTTGAAACTTAAAAATGGTACAACTTTAAAAAAATCAAAATACTGGAACGTTAGAAAGAATGCAGTGCACTAAATGCTCCCTGATCAGGCCAGGATTCGTCGGAAACGTTGAATTCGTCCTGGGGCGTCAAAAAGCAATTACCAGGCTTACTCGATACCCTTCTGAAAAATTGTCAGCATATTGTCCCAGTGTAAATAGGATGAGTTGAAGAGGATTCTAGAGGGGGTGGAGCCGGAGTAAAGAAGTTGATTGGGCAAGGGGCGGGGGAGGGGGTTGCCTAATTGTCGTAGCCAACAGGTAGCGGATCGGCCGCCGGGGGTGGCGGGGGTTAGCCGCCCGCGGAACAGACGGCAGTTGATGCTGGGCACCCTTCCACGCACCAACCCCCACGTGAGTACCCTCTACAAAATTTTACGTCTTTTCAGACAACGTGGCCAATTTTTTAACAACTGATTTTCAACCCCGCAACCGCTTCTTTGATAGGAACGGCCGTTTTACGTACGGGACTACGGTTTTTTTCTTGGAATTATCCCCAGGAATTGAAATATTTCTTATTTTCTGGTAAATTTTTTTAGAATTTCTAGTTTCCCGTGGACCATCCGATTTAATCATAAATAATTCCTATTGGCCGCCAAAAATATTTATTTTTCAGAAGCAGTAAAACCCTGAAAATGCCCAAATTTTTCAGCGGGATTTTTATAATCCTTTTTTTCGCCAATTTGAAAGGTTAAAAATGTTGGTCTAATATTTCCCATATTAAAAAAATCATCGCTTCTTTTCTCAACAGAAATACTTTAAATATGAGTCAAATTTTTTTAACTCAATATTTGTTTCCATACCAGTTAAAAAACTTGCACGCAAACGAAAACCAGAAAAACCACCCTAAATTTATTCTTAATTTCTAAAAATTAACATGTTTCGTTTTACTGCAGCAAAAGAATATTTCTCACCGAATAAAAATATATGAAATATCCAGTTCATACCAAATAATGATAAAGGAAACATGGTTCGACAAACAGAAATAATTTAACCCCTAAAAAATGACAGCATGTAAACTAACAAATCGCGTAACTTTAAACGTTGAATCTTTGCTGCTTAAAAAATAATATATATTAAGAAAACAATTATTTTTATAGTATTTTCACACAAATTTCTTACATGACATTACTGATTTTAATAAAACTTTTTTCGTTGATCCGGTGAAGTGGAAAAATAGACACGTGGCCATAGAAGTTAAGAATTGTTTTAAAATAAGTTTCTCCCTTTGTTGTGCGTGTGTTTCAAAATTATTATATTTCAATCAAATCGTTTTTTAACCAAGGATAAGGAAATAATTTGTATTAAATGAAATAAGATTTATAAAACCCAAAAGATGTACTAAACAAAACAGTTATAAAATTGTTCTTTTTAAAGCCCTCAAATACGAATTGTCATAGGAATAAAATAATAGCAATTTTTTGGTTGGATTTGATTGGAATAATTATATTTACTTATATAATTATTCCGCATTTCCATTTAAAAAAAACAAACATAATTCCGCTGAATTTTATCCAATTTCAACCATATTAAAAACGGAATTGTTTTTCTTTCAGTCTATGCCAACAAGGTTTAGATTTTATGTCATTATTAGTGAGAAAAATAAGGACAACATCAACAAACACTCCTTAAACGTTTTATTTATTATCTTCCGTTCTGATTTATTTAGTGATACCAAATTTATTTTATTACGTGTACTTTTATCAAGTCCTAAACCCCGATTAAGTATCCGGTAGATCGGTGCAGTTGTTTTTTAAAGAAGTTAACAAAATTTTTGCGATTTTCGCAAAAGCGAAAAAACATTATTATTTGATTTTCTGAGAAAATGAGATTTTTTAAAATATGAATTTCTCCCTTCAATTTGTACATATTTCAATAATTTTATATAACGGTCGATTTGCGTTTGCAGGATAAGAAAGTAGTATAAACGATGGTATTAAATGAAATTACACGTTTAAAAAGTTGCACAAACCAAAAAGACGCATTAAACAAAATAGATGTAAAAATTAATTGTCTATTTGTGTATGTACCTTGTAAAGCCCTCAAATACGAATTTTCATGGTAATAAAATAATAGGCATTTTTTGACATGGTTCGCCGAGGTTTTCCTTTCTCCGGTGCCCACGTTCCATTTAAAAAAATTGGACAACTCCTCTGGATTTTATCCAAATTCAAAGATATTACAACTGTTTGAAGTAGAAATTAGAATTTTAGCCTATGTCAATAAGTATGTCATTATTAGCGACAAAAATAAGGAGAAAACAATAAACACTCTTCAGACTTTTTATATCGCCGATTGTGATTAATTTACAGAAACCAAATTCATTTTATTAACTTCTTAAGCCCAGTTAATTATCCGGTAATTAGGTGCAGTCGTTTTGAAGTTAACAAAATGTTTAAGAATTTCGCAAAAAGCGAAAAAACATTATTTGATTTTCTGAGAAAATGAGATTTTTTTAAAATATGAATTTCCCTCTTCAATTTGTAGAAATTTCCATGTTTTTATATAACAGTCGATTTGCATTTGATAAGAATCATCAGCATTCGTTTTGAAGTTAACATAATTTTTGCTATTTTCGAAAAAAGCGAAAAACGTTACTTGTTGATTTTCTCTGTAGCTGAGATATTTTAAAATATTGATTTCTACCTTCAATGTGCATGTCTTTCAAGATTTTCAATATTAAAATAATATGATTATAATAGAATTTCATTTACTGTAGTAAATCACAAGCTTTTCGTATTACAGAGTCAAAATATTCACATAAAATTTTTTATATATACAAAATATTAAAGTTTAAAAATCAAATTCACAAAATTCATTAGACAAGAAGGTCTGCGATACCAACATATTTAAAACATTTTTTTAAACACGTTAAAAGACAAGTTTTGGGAAAACGATTCTAATGTTTGCGTATCCAGTAATTTGTACAATTTTCTGACTTTGCCAATCTAGATTATAGGACATATAATGTTAAAGCGTTTAAATTTAAATACGTGCTAGAGTGAGCAGCCTTAATTTAAATTCGTTAAGATTTATTACATAATTTTTATTTGGTTTATTGTTACAGTAAGGTTTCTTATTTATTAAATTTTTTTTGTGGACTCTTTGATTCATCATTAAAATCAATTTTAGGTTTTTTTGCTGTTCTACAATATTGTGATTTATATTTGATCCTCAACTCGCCTACATCAGGTTTTTGGAACAATTATGCAAGTCTGTTAACATCCTTATTAAATGTGTGGTGACTAGTGGCACTCCCAACACGACACGCAAGAATGGCACAATTACACAGAAGTCAAACATTTTGAGCCCTGAAGATGATCTCAATAAAGATCGAAACGTTGGCACGATAATGAAAAGTTTTTCTGAAACCTACATCACATTGCTGGTTTATTGCTTGGTTTTGGTTTATCACTCACCGATTTAGATTGGGAAAAATCATTGATATATTATGTAATGGTATTCACAAATATTTCCCATCTGTGATAATGCTGTGATCTACAAACGAACAGCCGCGGAGTATAGTATTAAATGATATTGGACGTTGGTACAATAACATAAACCAAAAGATGCATTAAGCAAAGTTAAAAAAAAATATTTAAAAAATAGTGTTTGTTTTAAATACCTTTAAAGATGTCAAATATGAACTAAATTTTATGGCAAAAAAATCAACTGGGTTCGCCGGGTTAATTTTCATATCTCCGATATCCGCTATTTTTTTTAACGAGGGTTCGCAACAGCAGAGGTCATATAAACCCTCAGGGGGCCGGTGTTTTTGAAAAAAAGCAGTCCATTTGTAAGTACGTCGGGTTAGTATGCAGGGCTGCTGGATTCGAACACGGGACCTTTACCTAAGAGTGATGAGCGCCGTGTCTACGCCGTTGCGGCCACCGACGCCCCCGCTATTAAATTTAAAAAATGTACAACTCCTCTGTATTTTAGCCAAATCTAATTTTATTACAACTGTTTGAAAGCAGATTTTCTTTTCTTTTAGTTTATGTTAATAGGGTTTAGATTTTATGTCATTATTAATGATAAAAAAAAATGTTGAAATCAGCAAAACCCTTACAAGGGGAGATAGCGGACATGGGGACAATTTTTTAGTAATATTAGTTGAAAAAAAAATTAGATACGTGTCCGAGCCAATGGGCCTTTGGAGAGGTTAAAACGTTATTTGAGCTAATTTAAATTATTAAAAAAAAGTGTTTTTCTATCTTTGTTGTGCATGTATTTCAAGGTTATTATATATCAGTCCATTTGGGTTTATGAGTAAATAATATACAGGATCTTATTAAATAAGAATGAGTATATGAAAAGTTACAAAAATCAAAAGACGTTAATAAAGAAGAACAAATAACATTTTTGTTGGGAAAAAATCAGATACGTTTTTAGCACCTTTTAAAACCTTTAAAATGAATGTTCCGTTTCAACGGTTAGAAAGTTTGATTGTTTTAGGTTCAGTCTTTGTCAATTAAGTTTAGAATTTATGTCAATGTAAGCGAGAAAAATAAGATTGATATCAACACAAAGTCCCCAAGCGTTTATTTTAGATTTCAGGTTTGATTTGTTTATGGAGGCCAGGTTTCTGGCCTTTACGTACAGTTTAGAAGGCTCTAAAACTCTTTAAACTGCCTTGTCAATCGGTTGAGTCGATCTAAAAATAAAACCATTTATGTGTTTTTCGGAAAAAAAAGGAGGCATCTGGAAGAATTTCCTAAAAAAATTACATACTGGGGATTTTAGAGGTGCGAAAAACGCATATCAACTTTGGTTTTTGTTTAAAAAAATATCTGGTCTAACAATAAGTCGCACTGACACAAATTTTGTATTAAATGATATTAGATGTATAAAAAGCAATTATGTAAAAAAAGGAGGGAAAATTCAAAAGGTGAGGTTGAGATGGGAAGTTGGTGTCCGAGTGGATCGAGGTCACGATAGGTCAAGTGAAAGAGCAGCGGCGTATCAAACCGAAGATAGTGGGTTCGAATCCAGCTCGTGCCATTGACTTTTGTTCATCTCAACCAAAAAATTTAATTAATTATAATATATTAATTGATCAAGCGGACCACGAAGTTAGTGAACTCAATTATAAGTATGTAAATATCATTGGTATTTATGTAAACTGTGCTATTTGTGACATTACCTCTTTGGCTAGATCAATGAAGACTAAAAGTCGAGACGCGTCTGAAAAGTGAAAAAAGCGTAGAAAGTCGACAATTACCATACGAAAGACCTGCTTTGTACGACAGCCTAAATAAAATTTAAATCAACCCTAAGAAAACCGAACATTGTTCTGATTCAAAGAAACTTGGCTTCACATTGATGATGTCCAAACTGAAACTAAGCGAAAATAAGATCAAAATAATCGGTGACCACCAAATTTTATACGAAAACATTATTATGTACGTACTAAATACTAAAAAATATATCATAAGCAATAATAAGAAAGAAGTCTAATTTGAAATAATACCTATCTAATGAGCATATTTTATAGTTAATTTGAATAGATTGTGCATCTAGCTCGTCTTGCAAAGACATTCATCATAGTAAACGTCGTACGTTAACTGTCGTTGTTACCACATAATCGTCATTAGAGTTCAATATCCTAGTCAGCTATGTCCGCTCGGCCTGTATATCGACAAAAGGCTATCTTGGAAACCACATAAAAGGCTAAAAAGTCAAGAACTGACTCGCCACTACACAACTTACAACTAGACAAACGAACAAAACTGACGATTTACTACAAACTATAAAAAACAATACGAATAAAGCCCATTTGGACGTGTGTGCCATTGAATTGTGAGGTTTAACCACACCAACTACCATCATATGCAGATTTCAAAATCCAAAATATCCGGAAAAATAGTAAACTCCCTTCAATGTATCCAATTATGCTAATTTAAATGAACATAACAATCCTCTTGTGAAAGATGTCATAAAATCCTGGTACACAAAATTACACAAATCCCTTTCATTACACCTAAATCCACTTAGTCCTAAACTTAAACCCTTTACTATTTCCAACAATCCTCCAGGGAGGTTAAAGCGGCAGTGGCCCGCGACCTGTTGGGCAATGAGACTTAGCCTAGAAGTGTCATCACTAGATGATTCTTCTCATTATAGTGCTAGATTGTTTATTTTAGTTTATATTTTCTTCTTAAATTACCAGATTTTGTCTTAATGTAGTTTTACATTAGTACTCATCAACAACCGATATTCATGGCCTGAAAGACGACGTGAACAGGATGTTTGAGTTCAAAATAAAATTTCAAATAAATCTAAGTGCCCAAAGATAATGGGCAAAAGGGAAAAGATCCTCGTCGAGAACGGCATCATCTGCTGGTACGCCGATGGATCTAGAAGGCACGAAGAAACGTCTGTTCGGTCCCGGAACCAAATACTCAGAACCCATGGGAAAATACAGCAGTAGTTTCGTTTTATTTCCCCATGGTGAAGAAATGTTTTAAAAAGTTCTATTTAAATGTTAAAACTGCGTCATTACTCATACGTGTAACTATCATTAGGATGTAACTAAATATTAAATAATTAATGTGTGGTGTTTAGTTACAGATAGTTAATAAGCAAGTTCAAAAGTTCTTGACTTTCCACACGACACACAAGAATGATACATCTACACAGAAAACAAACATTTTGAGCCCTGAAGATGATCTCAATAAAGATCGAAACGTTGGAACGATAAAGAAAATGTTTTTCTAAAACCTACGTCACACCAGACCGCATCTCACGATCTCCAAATAATTATTAAATAATTAACGTTTATTAAACTTTCAATTAATTAAGGTTTTTAGTTGAGATAAAAAAGTCAGTGTCACGAGCGGGATTCGAACCCACGATCTTCGGCTAGATAAGCCGCTGCTCTACCTCTTGAGCTATCGTGACTTCGATCCGCTCGGACACTAACTTCCTACCCCAACTTTTCAGACCTTTTTGCCATTTTTCAATCCTTGAATTGTCCCACTCGTGACACTGACTTCTTATCTCAACTAAAAACCTTAATTAATTGAAAGTTTAATAAACGTTAATTATTTAATAATTATTTGGAGATCGTGAGATGCGGTCTGGTGGACCACGAAAACTAGTGAATTTAATAAGTTAAATGAAGTATATCTTCACTAAAGTTCTCCATGGCCAATTCATTTGCGCCGAGAATCAAATAGATTACACGACATTTGAAAAATGGCAAAAAGGAGGGAAAATTCAAAGGTGCGGTTGAGATGGGAAGTTGGTGTTCGAGTGGATCGAGGTCACGGTCGCTCAAGTGGTAGATTAGCGGCGTATCTAGCCGAAGATCGTGGGTTCGAATCCCGCTCGTGACACTGACTTTTCTATCTCAACTAAAAACCTTAATTAACTGAAAGATATTAATAGGTCAAGCGGACCACGAAAACTAGTGAGTTTGTAAAAAACATAGACCAGTATCGTCCATGCATTGCTGAAGTCCAAGCAATCGACGGTTGTACCGAGTTCAATCAGAACAGGGTACAAAAACAAGAATATAGCTATCATGTCAGAGAGGCAAGCAGACATCAAAGCACTATGCTCAAATATCAATAGTAAAAAGATGGTGTTGAATTGCAAAACCAAACTATACAAATTAGGCATGAATGCAGGGTCCCACGACATGTGGGAGCAGAGGGCAACGAGAGAGCGTTGAAGGAAGTAAAGAAACAATAGAATGCATCAAAGGAAGCAGGAAAAAACTTCGATTCTTAATAGGACATTGCCGACTGAATGGGCATTTGAAGAAGAATGGTATGACACAACACAGCAAGGATTCTACCACGAAATAGAGGAAACGCCACCACACTTGCTAAACTGTGGCGCTTCATTTTCTCGCAGGAGGGAGCTTTGGGATGTACAACGTAACCGTAGAAGAAATTCAACTACTGAAACCGAGCCTACTAGTCAAGTTCCTTGAACACACTAGGGCTTACTGCTATTAGTACAGAACAAGGGGTGCAATAACTCTTAAAGAGCGCAGTATATTACACACCCCAAACATTATATCTTACACATCAACCATTTTACTTGTGGTAAATACTGTTCTAAAAAGAAGAAGAAAAAAGTTAAATGTAGTTTATCCGTAATACATCCAACTCGAAAATTGGTCGGGTTTGTTGAAATTCATATCCAAGGGGAAGAATTGAAACCGTTCAGATTGTTAGAAATAAGAACGCTGAAGAAGCGATAATGTACTATTTGCATTTGGCCATTCTATACTTTAAGTGAGTTATCCCAAAAATGCGAATAATAATTTTCAATAGTCAAAATGCAAAAGCGACGAAAGGGATCCAATTTGAAAAATATAGTAGCATTCTTGATGATTTTTTTGAGTCATTACAAAAATTTAGAATATAGAATTAAGAAGCTAAAAAAGAGATAAATTGTCCCTCTACGTCAACGAATCCTTTTCTCCACTAAAAACCGATCTCCTAAAATACTGGGCCGATAAAAATAACACCCCGCAATGAATGAAATATCAAAGAAATATTTGACTACTCCGGGTGCATTGGTAGGAAGATTTTTCTCCAAAGATGGAGTCTTTACCAGAACAAGAAATAGATTATATTTTGATTTTTGACTATTTTCTATGCATTGAGTTAATCTGTCTTGTTAAAACAGACTAAACAGAGGTTAAAAGAGAGTACAGTACAACATTTAAGAGACTGTAAAACACAGACAAGAGTGACACCGACCTTTCTCAACATGCTAAATCTACTCATCATAATTTTAAATTTGATAACGCGGTAATCCTGGACATAGAAACAAACATGACTAGACGTTTGATAAAAGATAAATGGTTTATCGCCATGAGTACTAACTTTTGCAATTTACAAAAAGATAGAACAGGCGAGATTAACTCAATCTGTTTTGGAGTTTTAAGGTTATGTTAGAAAACGGACAAAAACAAAATGGGCCGACAATAAATAATTATAGAAATATAAGATAGACTAATGGTGCGATTTAATTTAATTTATATTCAATTATTATGAAAGTGCCAAAAATGACGACCACTACATCATTACAATCAATATAAAGTATTTATCAAACCTATATATAATTTAAACTAAAACGTTTTGTGCACTGCATGCATTTCATTGTGCAACGACATGCAATTCCGAGCTTTAAGCCAGGAACACACTTACCCGATGTAACGCTATGCGACGCTACCGGATGCTACCCGACGCCTTGCCATGTTTTGGTAGGGTATGCACATCTATGTGACGTCAAGCGCACGCCACGTACAGTCACACAGCGTGTATCACAATAAACACTATCACAATCGCAACGACTCTTTTGTTCAGCAAAACCATGTAATAAATTGTTAATTAAATTTAATTGTTTTAAATAAAGTTATTCCGGCGTTTTGATCAATTTTCTGCCTAACCAACATAATTAAATAATTTTTATAAAAACTCATGAATTTTTCATTTCGGTTAATTTGGTTTATATTAAAATAAGAATGTAGTAATTAATATAACGACAAAAGTACATATACAGTTTTTATAATAATTTTACATATAGTTTGAAATAAACTACAAAAAATATGGGTCACCTGTTCTGACGCTACTCAACGAAAATGGTGTAATTTTATGAGCAAAACCATGAAATAAATTGTTAGTTAAATTTTATGAACAAAACCGTGTAATAAATTGTTAAATTAATTATAACAAAAAATGGTATTCCAGTGTTATGATCAATTTTCTACCAAATCATTACAATTATTATTTTTTTAATAAAAACTAATGGATTTTTGATCTCAGTTAATTTGGTTTATATTAAAATAAGTACGTTGTAATAAATATAACGACAATAATACATGCAGTTAGAAATAAAAATATGAGTGTCCGGTTCTTTTGTCTTTGACTGTACTCGATGCTAGCCGACGAAAATCTGGACAGTGCGGATCGCGTAGCGTATTCTAGGGTACCGTTGCGTGGCATCGGGCAGATATGCCGGGGGGTAATACAATCTTATGTAAAATTGGACTTTGAATTTGCGTCGGGTAGCATCGGGTAAGTGTGTTCCCGGCTCTAGAAGTTCTTGAAATAAATTTTTGAGTGTTGAGAATCACGGGTTCAGGTCTATCTTGCCTTGATTCACTTGAAATTATTTCATGTATATAGCAGTAAACTATACTATTCTATTGCAGTATAGAATAGTATACTATACGAATAGACAAACATATGTCTATCAACTCGATACTGGAAAAGGAATCATTCTTTAAGTTTTCTTTTAGCGTAATTTAGACGGCAATGTGAAAAAATTTGGTCTCAATCTTAAAATCGCTCCGTTTGAAAATTTATGTTTTTTCAACATCCGGTACACCTTTCCCCAAAACCCTTAAACCCTTCATTATATTAATAGAACCTTTGGTTTTATTTTGCAAACCTATTACTGGCAATAAAGTGTGGCTAAAAATTCTTAAAAAAATCCACCCTCGAGGAGAGAAATAATTTTATTTTTGTAACAAGAAAGGGGTGTATACAACAAACTTTAAGTTCGATGCGAAATATTAACGATTCACTTTTTAAAAAAATTCTAATTGTTAATTTGTGGTATACATAGAAAAATGGCTGTAATAGACCAAAATGAATTTGAGAAAAAGGTGAGCAAACTTTTGCCTATGTTTGAACATAATTTTTGGCCGTCAAATTAACCCTTTTTAATTTAAAATTAACTTTCTAATTTCTTTTAATTAAACTTTTCTTACGAACTCTCCTGAAAAAGAAAGCCATACTAAAATCGTGTACATATTAGAACAAACCTATCTACAAATTGGGGAGTAAACCAGCGCCGAAGACGACGAATACAACAGCAAAACTTCTAATAATAACACAAATCAATGACAAAATACGTCGGATAAACTGGATGAAGTTAAGATCGTTTAGGGTCAATGTCGGAAAACCAGGAGAAATTATTGCTACGAACTTTCTATTTAAAAATAATCATGGATTTTTTTCGTTTCATTTTAATAATTACAAAACGTTTTTGGGTACAATTTAATTTAATTACACCATGTAAATTATTTTTTTTTGAACAGCAATGTGGGGATAGACTTGTGTTATAAAATTCCTTGTAGCCAGCCGTGCTTTGAAAGTAACAATTACGATAATTAATTTTACAGGGCAAATAACAAAACGAAAATAAATTCACATATATAGAAATATTTTATTTTCTACAGAATCGCTTGGACTGAATTACATAGTCCTTTGACCGTTTAAAGATGGAAACATCATTATCAACGAAAATTTGTATAGGGTAAAAAATTAAAATGGACATAAGTGTGCTCTGTATTTACAAGACGATTTCCCCTACAAACGGAAAAAAGGCTGGGACTAGCTTCAAAGAATTTAACGTTTGACACTGAGATATATTTAATATTCCATTTGTAAGTACGAATAAAGTGAGATCTCTGACTGGACAATTTTTTAGATAGATAGATAGATGGTTAGATACGTAGATAGATAGGGAGAGAGAGAGAGAGAGAGAGAGAGAGAGAGAGAGAGAGAGAGAGAGAGAGAGAGNGAGAGAGAGAGAGAGAGAGTGTGCGTGTGTATGAGAGTGGAGAGTGGGAGAGAGAGAGAAGGGGAGAAAGAATTGTGTATATGTGAGAGTGGGAGAGGGAGAGAGAGAGAGAGAGAGAGAGAGAGAGAGAGAGAGAGAGTTTGAGAAAGAGAGGGAGGGAGGGAGAGAAAGATAGATAGATAGATAGATAGATAGATAGAGATAGAGAGAGATAGAGAGAGAGAGAGCGAGAGAGAGCGAGAGAGGACGAGAGAAGGAGTGAGAAAGAGAGAGGGGTGAGTGAGTGAGTACGTGTGTATGAGACTGGAGAGTGGGAAAGAGAGAGAGGGGGAGAGAGAATTGTGTA
Source organism: Cimex lectularius (assembly GCF_000648675.2). Taxonomy (NCBI): domain Eukaryota; kingdom Metazoa; phylum Arthropoda; class Insecta; order Hemiptera; family Cimicidae; genus Cimex; species Cimex lectularius. The sequence goes on along the minus strand of NW_019392770.1, from coordinate 237,949 downwards.
TATGTGAGAGTGGGAGAGGAAAGGAGAGAGAGAGAGAGAGAGAGAGAGAGAGAGAGAGAGAGAGATAGAGAGAGAGTATGTGAGAGTGGGACAGATAGAGAAAGAGAAAGTAACAGCGAAAGGGAGAGAGAGAGAGCGTGAGAGAAAGAGAGGGTGGGAAGGAGGGAGGGAGAGAAAGATAGAGAGAGAGAGGGAGGGAGAGAAAGGTTGAGAGAGAGAGGGTGGGAGAGAAATGTAGAGAGAGAGAGAGAGAGGGAGATAGAGTGTGTGTATATGAGAGTGGGAGGGAGGGAGGGAGAGAGAGAGAGAGAAAGAGAGAGAGAGACAGAGAGAGCGAGGGAGTCTTAAATTCTAATCGGTTGAAAACCAGGAAAAAAATATTAATTTAACTTTGACAATCGCCGAAAGTACAGAAAAAAATAATCTTTTGAATTTCAGGGTTATGAATCGATCCCATTCTTATCAACCATTAATCTAATGTAATTTATATTATGTAATGTCTAAAATTAAAATTAATAGCACAAACATTTCATAAATTCAGTCGTTACTTAATCAGTAAAGTAAATCCTGTCATACAGGAGGACTAAAGACTTTAATTAAGCTTGTTCTTACCAAGTGGATAAAATTGAACTAAATCCTATAATGGAGAAGTACAAAGTACTGATACCAGAACGGGAAGAATGGGCCAAAGGAACATCACTAAAGGCAAATTCCTACTGGTATACTGACGGTTCCAAAACCGACAAGGGTATGGGAGCAGGGGGTCTTTGGGAAGAACCAAGACCGAACTGGCAGTAAACCTAGGGAAGTATGCTACAGTTTTCCAGTCTGAAATCATAACGATTGAACAATGTGCCAGAGAAATAAAAAGGTTAGGAATAAATTCCCGGAAGATGGCCATTTACTCTGACAGCCAGGCAGCTCTCAGGGACGTAGCCTCATGCGAGGCGAAGGCAAAGAGTGTTTGGAAACACATGGAGGCCCTGACGGAAGTCAGCGACACTATTGACCTGACCCTGGCATGGGTCTCTAGACATTCGGGGCATAGAGGCAACGAAAAGGTTCACATGTTACACAAAAAGGGAGCGAACATGGACTCTATGGGCCCAAAACCGTATGGCCCGCCTAGCAGCCTGCCACAAAAGAGGATACATCTTAAAATGGATCCTTAATGAGTCCAAAACCTGGTGGAACAATACCACAGGTATGAGGTACGCGAAGAGATTCATAGAAGGACCATCCGCAAAACTTACAAAATAATTACTGGAAGGCAACCGCAACCGATTCTAGTTTGACGTCTGACTGCCACTTAAGAAAGCACATGCTCCGGATAGGAGTATAGACAGAAGAAACACTGTGCAGATGCTGCCAGGAAGAGGAACATTTTATGTTTCTGTAAAGGTTTATTTGGTGCAGGTTCTTGCAACTGCGACAAGAAAAACCACAAGCAGGATCCTATACCAAGGAACCCCTGGCAAAGTTGTGGAGGGTGGTTAATAGTCTGAAGCTGACCAGTGAGTTATAAATAGCAGAGGAGTGCAATGGATCGATTCAGGTCGAAGTGCAGTAGGCTTTGTGGCCGCCTCTTTTATCCCAATTCCCTATCCCTAAATCCTATAAGATTTTGAGATTTAGAAGTGCTTCAAATAATTTTTGTTGTATGTTAAGAATTAAGTGTTTTAGTCCTTAAGAGACTTGCAACTCGCCATCCTTTACGATGTATAAATGTCTTTTATGCATATTCTGTCAAAGTAAAACTTCTCACTCGAAGAGGAATCGATGTGCCCTGTAGAAAGAACGCCCCTTGAAAAAGGTGGCTCGATGTGTTCCCTTTAATTGATGTGTGTCATTACTTTGTTCCATAAGATAGCGTGTTCCATTAGAATTGTACTTGAGCTCGGCATCGAGTTTTAGAGTAAACAGTGCTGTTTTATTTTATACATTAATTAGCAGATATCTGTTTTGTTTTTCCTTTTGTGTATATTGAGAGTGAATGCCTAATATGAGAGAGCCGATTGTACAATTTTGAGTAACCACACGCGGATTTTGGCTCAAAAGTAAGTGTCTAGTAAACAGTTAATCTTTACTCAATCTGTCCCACGTAATTGAATAGTGTAATTTCTTGGCTCCATATAGAGAGCGTGTAGGAATGCCACAGAATTGACCCCGGGCAAGTCTTGTTCCGATTTTTTCGAGGGAACAAGGCTTAGAGTAGTTAGTTGATATTTCGTTTTATTTTCTCTTTTGTGTATATTGAGAGTGAATTTGTTAATTAGAATGAATGCGTAATGTGAGAGGGCCGATTTTTGAATATGGTCTTTAGTCCATAAGTAAGTGTCTGGCATACAGATCACGGTATAAGAATTGTGTTCCGGCACGGAGGTTATTCTTCTGTTCCGCTTTTGAGGAATTGATATTTTGTTTGGGGGACCGCGGTAGCCGAGTGGTTAGCATGAGAGACTCTCACGCCGCGGTTGTGGGTTCGATTCCCACCGTCGCCTCTGGCCCTTTTTTCCCGATAACCCCCAATTTGAACAACATATACAGGGTGAATTGCTACTCGTGCTACAAACTTCTCCAGTAGATTCTTCACCCTAAAATGAACAAAAAAGTTCATATTGTCCATGGTNAATGGTTGAGAATCGGACCATGGACAATATGAACTTTTTTGTTCATTTTAGGGTGAAGAATCTACTGGAGAAGTTTGTAGCACGAGTAGCAATTCACCCTGTATATAAGAATTTGTCATGGCTAATATGCAAAGATCATAAGGCCAAAAACAAAAACAAAATATTTTGTTTGTGTTACCTTTTGTGTATATTGACGATGATGTATTATCGTGCACATAAGCAAACTATATGCCATTAACTTTTCATCTCTAATAATCGCATTTTAATAATTTTTATGGTCTATTGACCAAATTACTTCTTTCAATTAATTAACCTTTTTATGTAATGTTTTGGATCAAATGAAAAATGTTGCCAATAGACCACTAAATATAATGGATTTAATAAGTACAACGAAGTATAACTTCCCCGTGGCCACTTCATATGACGCTGAGAATCGAATCCTGATTACCCGAGATTTGAAAAATGACAAACAGACGGAAAATTCGAAAGGTTGTAGGTTGAGATGGGGAGTTGGTATCCGAGTGGATCGAAGTCACGACAGCTCAAGTGGTAGAGCAGCGGCGTATTTAGCAGAAGGTCGTGGGTTCGAATCCCGCTCGTGGCACTGGCTTTTTCATTTCAATCAATACCTTACATAAAAAGATTAATTAATTTTTATAATTTTTATTTTACTGTCTTTTTCAAGTGTTTTAGCTGCTTTACGTGGGGTGTTTTTTTGGATAGCTAGGGTGGTAAACATTTCTGAGCAAATAAATGATGTCAGAGAGTCTCTCCAACAATTGCACTTAGACTGTCAAATTTGTAGGCGAGTTTAGCTGCAAAGTTCTTGGACTTTTCATACCACCTATACGCTTTAAATTGTACGGTATCGATACCATTTTTTAAATTTTTTTATTATATTTTTCATATCATAATATTTTTCTGACAGCTCGTCAATGTCGTATTCCAAACCCCATTGTAAATTGAGGTTTTCTAAAAGATACAGTAGGAAAACAACGATATATTTTTAACAATTCCGACCAATACATTTATCATACGGTTTTGAAATTTTAATAAACAGTAGTGTTTTTGTAATTTTGCCCAATTACCAAATATGGTTTTGCGAGATCAAAATATAGCGTTAGCCAATAATAAATAACCTCTATAAGGAGGGCATAACAGATTTTCCGAATTTTCATCCTCTTAACAATTTTATATTTTACACGGACTTGGACTTGGGCACTGCCATGTTCAAGTTCAATACTTTTTAAAAGGATAGTTCCTACTCACAGTAAGTTGTTTTGCAACGATCCGGATTTCGAGCCTTTTAGCTCATCATCAGGTTGAAGGACTTCCATAACCACGTCTCTCGACATGAATTGTCAAAGTGAACCCTCTGCTACCTCCGCCAACGCGACGTTCCAATTATCAGCTGATTTTTTTAATGACGCTCAATTTGAACGTGCGAAATGCGGAAATTATAACATAAATAAATATTAGAATAATAAATACTTAATATTACTATAAATTACTATAAAAATAATGACAATTAAAATAATTAGATTAATTATTTGGATTAATCGAGCAAATTTTCGGAATTTAAGGACCATCTAAAAAAAACAAAACATAATTTCAATTCAAATTTAAATACAAGAGTGTTACATAGTTTCAACAAAGGGAAAGAACTAGATTGGTTTGAGAAATTTGAAATTAAAAAATGTAAAATTGAACATGGTGATAAATGCATTAATAATATAACAGATTTTGATCTACCTCCCATTTTAAATATGTACATAAATAATATCAAACATCCAAATAATTAATCTAATTATTTTAATTGTTATTATTTTTATAGTAATTTATAGTAATATTAAGTATTTATTATTCTAATATTTATTTGTGTTATAATTTCCGCGTTTCGCACGTTCAAATTGAGCGTCATTAAAAAAATCAGCTGATAATTGGAACGTCGCGTTGGCGGAGGTATCAGCGGTTCACTTTGGCAATTCATGTCGAGAGACGCGGTTGTAGAAGTCCTTCAACCTGATGATGAGCTAAAAGGCTCGAAATCCGGATCGTTGCAAAACAACTTACTGTGAGTAGGAACTACCCTTTTAAAAAGTATTGAACACCACACTCACTCCATCATTTATCATTTCTATTAATTTGCTGTTCAAGTTCGTTTTCTTGCTTCCGAATGAAATATGGTTTGGTGGATAACACAACATTCGAATAATTCAGTTTTCTATCTTAACTATGATTGAGAATTTAATTGAATCTGACTGTTTTTTATCACGCATGTTGGTTTATTAAAGGTGAAATTTTTTTTGGAAAGGATATTCCTTCACAAAGCAAACACGAGAAAGAAATTGTGATATTGTAATGGACACAATTCTTTTTCTCATTATTATCGCATTTGATGAAACCGTTGTGGTTGTTATAAAAGTAACATGGGCAAACCACAATTTTCTAACTTAAATTTTATCAAGAATATTTAAAGAATTGTACAAATGATTAAATTAAATAAATAAACAATAAATTTGGAGAAATAAAGCGACTTACCATCGACTATGCGGCAGGGATTTTGGCCAAACCAGGACATCCGCTTTCGGGTGCTATCCTTAGATCCCAGTACAACCAGATTATACGATAGACTTCTAAACTTCTTGTATCCGTTTTAGGCCGATTTTGAGACGATGTAGCCTACATTGTTCTGGCAGGTTCTCCGTTAACCCTCTCGTTCTGCTCATGTTGAGGAGACTCTTAACTTGAGTGTCTCGATTATCTGGACCCGAGATATGCAATTCAATTATGATGATCATTAAAATGGAATACTAGGAAGCTGCGATTTTGTGCTCCTAAACAAAGCAGCTTTCTGCCTCATTGTACTTTTTCTAATTCTACTTTTCCTTAGTTCAGTTCATTCGACTCGGTATTTTTAAAAAGTATTAGGTCATTGACTACCCAAAGTTATGGTTCAATTGAGCAGTTGCTTTGCATTGGAAGATATGGTTGGCAGTTTATTTCTCCTTAAAGAAAAAGATTTTTCTGAGATACCAGTGACCAGTATATAGCCCTATCGCTCCCCTGCGTCTCACCCTGTTTAGCACAAGCAATGTGATTCCATAATTTTTACTCTTCTTATCCGGTTTGACTTTTTATATTTCTTGGATTCCTTTTCAGGAACTAGGCAACGAGGGGAGGCTGATGCCCCCGAAATCGATATCAATAAAAAGAAAATGAGTTTGATGGTTGTCTAGTTCGTGAAAAGAAAGCCCAGAAATGTGATGGCCAGTTTATGCGAGGGTTCTTTAACCATGGGTTTACTATGTGTGAGTCCTCTAAAGTCCATTTCTCATTTTGATTGTGCGAACTCATTCTGAAATGGGGGAATGTGTGTTTGTTTATCTTAAGTATCCTTTCCTGGATCGATTCAGCGTTTGATCAAAACTAATGCCAAGATAAAATGGTAAATCTATAAATTTCAATGGGCTAACAGACAATTTCATTGTTTGAATATTCCATGATTTTTGCTAATAAAACAAGGGACTGTTTTGGAAAGACCTTGGACACATTTAGTAAGAATACTTATTCTTACTCAATTGAGTAGGGACAGAACCCGCTAATTGAAGTATTTAAAATTAGGTACTTATAGTATGTAGTAAATTAAATTTTTATCTACTAGCCAGTCCCCAATTATTATGGGGGGATATTATTATGAAAACAAACATTAGATGACATACTTAATTTTATTTACAAACACAAAAATCAAATTCAACAGAACGGAACCAATAGGGAAAACTCGAGCCAATTTAAAAAGTAATAATTTGAACATTAATTACTAATGAATTAATGGGAAGAGTGAGGTTGTTTTAGCTTGCACAATTTGTATATGTTTAATTTTTGATAGCTGGAGACGGATGTCTGAAGTTAGGAGGCTAAGAACTTTGTCATTAACTTATTAGTTTCGAAAGTTGTGATACTCTTCCATTGCTAAGAAAAACTCATCTCATTTATTTTCACGAAAATATCTGATAAATACGGCAATATGCATTGCCATTTATCATTATTGAAAACGTTGATCATTTCGAATTTGTGGTCCATCAATAGAGATGAGACTTCAGAATGTATTGCTGTAATGGTGGAATCAAGTGCTGCACGAGACAGCCATCTCACTTCTGTATGGATTAGCACGAAACGAATGATGAAGCCTTCCCATAGGGTCACAGGTTTTTTGAAATAATAGTTTGAACATTGCAAAATTTCTTAAAAGAGGCTGCCTTTGTCTCATAGCTTAAGCATGTGTGTGGTGCAAACATTGCTGTTGTAATCCTTCGATTTATGTTTTATTTTAGTAATCCCTCCGATCTTTCGGCCAGTCATTGGTTTTGCACCATCCATTGGAATTTCGTTAGTTGTAAAAATGTCCTCCAGCAAACCAAATATTTCGGCATATGTCGCATTAGCAGGAAGTGGTTTTCACATTTGTCCTAGTGTTCTGGAAATGAACCTCAACATGGCGACACAATTAAACTGTAAGGAACGAACTGCTTGTAAGGACCTTCGCGCAAATCACGTACCAAGCTTAAAGCGGGGAACACACCCGATGCAACGTTATGCGACGCTACCCGACGCCTTGTCAGGTTTTGGTAGGGTGTGCACATCTATGCGACGTCAAGCGCACGCCACGTACGTCACACAGCGTGTATCACAAATCAGTATCACAATCGCAACGCTCATTTGTTCTTAATACGTTTTTTTTTTGCGTTATGAATTATGCATATTAGCCATGTGACAATTCATATACGTGTGTTCAAATTTTGGGGGGGTTATTGTGAAAAAAGGGCCAGGGGCGACGGTGGGAATCGAACCCACGACCGCTGCGTGAGAGTCTCTCATGCTAACCACTCGGCTACCGCGGTCTTAGTACGTTATTTTGAGCAAAACCATGTAATAAATTGTTTGTCAAATTTAATTGTTTTAAATAAAATTATTCAGGTGTTTTGATAAATTTTCTTCATAACCATCACAATTAAACAATTTTTATAAAATCTCATGAATTTTTGATCTCGTTTAATTTGGTTTATATTAAAATAAGAATGTTGTAATTAATATAATGGCAATAATACATGTAGTTTGAATAAAAATATGAGTGTCCTGTTCTTTTGTCTTCGACTGTACTCGATGCTACCCGACGAAAATCTGGACAGTGGGGATCGCAGAGCGTAGAGTATGGTAGAGTTGCGTGGCATCGGGCAGAAGTGCACGGGAGTAATACAATCTTATGGAAAATGGACTTTGGATTTGCGTCGGGTATCATCGCATAGCGTTGCATCGGGTGTGTTCCCTTCTTTACCCTCGTCAGCCTCTATACATCCCAAATCAAATAGCTGTAGTGGTAATCACACTTTTTATATATTCCACTGGCTTTTTGACAAGTAAGTATTCTGAATTTTGCAGAATTTGAGCATGCCGAATCCTGAACACTGGGAGAAATGTGCAAACCACTTCCTCCTAATGGAACGATGCCTAAATATTAGGCTTGCTGGAGTCTTCGTACTCATTATAATTAATTTTTAATTTTATTTATTTATTCTACGAATATTTTTTTAATTATTAATTTTTCTGGAAGCTCACCTTGGGGGGGGGGTCTGCGGATAACAGTTTGGAAAGCCCCGACATAGTAGTGTTCCATTCTCGGCCTGAAATACAGTGGTTCATTGCGTTTCGCTTCCGCACTACCTAACTGTCATCCGGGTTTAGCCTAGCCGTGATATGAATCCCCAATACAAACGTATAAACAGTTCCTTCGTAAAAAAACAAAAACAAAAATAATAATAATAAAAAAGTATGAACGAAATTATATTAAGTCTATTTTACGAATTTCATAACGTCATGGAAAGATGATTTCTGTGTTCAAACATTTCTCTTTTGTGAGGATATTGGTTGTAAACGACAATTAATTAAGGCTTTTAGTTGAGATGAAAAAAAGTTAATGGCACGAGCGGGATTCGAACCCACGATCTTCGGTTAGATACGCCGCTACTGTACCACTTGAGCCATCGTGACCTCGATCCACTCGGACACCAACTCCCCATCTCAACCCCACCTTACGAGTTTTCCCTCCTTTTTGCCATTTTTCAAATGTCGTGTAATCGGTTTTGATTCTCGACGACAATTGAAATGGCGACGGAGAGCTTTAATGAAGTGTACTTCATTTTTTAAATCATCACTACTTTCGTGGTCCACTTGACCAATTAATACATGACAATTAATTAAGGCTTTTAGTTGAGATTAAAAAAAGTTAATGGCACGAGCGGGATTCGAACCCACGATCTTGAACATTGATTGAGATTTTTGGGATGATTCATCAAAGGTGATTTTCGTTTTACCTCAAAAACAAACCAGATGAGTCCGAAGATGTACCAGAAATCGGGAAACAAACGTACTGCCTGTTGTTAATTTCAAATTCTGCTTACATCGCAGTGTTACAATATTTTTTATAATTCCATTGTTGCCATGATGATACGAATTTCACCCCTTTGCGTTGGCCGCAATTGACCACATTTTGTTAAATATTGGTTAAATGCTACATGGTTAGAGCTGAAAAAGAAATCCGTGCTGGCTATTCGGTTTTTTTTGTCTTCAAACAGTCGAATTTCATATTAAATAGTTCAAAATTCACTTCTGGATATGGAGAAGACATGGAAAGACATTTTGCGTTTCTCACTGAAATTCGGGATATATAGTGTCATGTGAAAAACTGTTGGGAGTTCGCTGGGGATGGGGGCATTTCCAAGTGTCCCTCATTTCTCCAAATTGTTGCGTAAGAATGACTTGGAAGGTTTATTTCTTCTACAAATTTTAAACAAAGGGAAAAAAACTCCATGGAGTGTTTATTCACAAGGTATAAAGTGTTAATAAAATTAGTTCCGACCATAGTTCAAGAACAATCATTCGTAACATTGTCGTATGGACTCAGTAATTTTTAATGTAACTTTTTGCCATGAAATTAACTACTGTAAATTGAAAATTAACCCTGTTTAAGTTCAGATTTTTCTATTGTTAGTTCGAGAATTTTTAAACTAGAAAATTGGACTCTTACATACCTATGTCCCTTGAGTTAACCAGTTTTATCTTATAAATAAGCTTTTTTAATTTCATACTAACCCTTTCTTTAAAGCATTACAAAACCTAAAAACCGCATTGAAATTAATTAAAAATAAAAGATATTTGCAATGAAATATAAAAACAAATATTCTTCTATGGTTAATTCTAGCAAACTATAAAATTGGATTTTTATGTAACTGCTACTCTTATTTGGGGCTCCTCTTTGCAAACAGGATTGCTTGACATTTGGTAATATTAATCTTTAGCTTCCACCTTTAACAGAAGCGACTTATTTTTTAAAATCTCTTCGTTAAATCGTTCAGCAATTCCACTTCCCCTCCGTGAGGATGTTAGTACCACTATTTCAGTGGCGTCCAGTGGCATGTTTTTATATTAGGCATAGCGTTGAGAAAGAGTGCAAACAGACGTGGGCCCAAGATGGATCCCTGAGGCACTCCACTGCTATAGGAAATGGGGGAGAAATAGCGTCGTTGAGAGAAACTCGGAGAATGAGTATTGCATCTAACTTAAATTAAAATGTACAATTTGCAATTTTGTTTTCTTTTTACAAAGTCTGCGGTAAACTTTTTTCCTGAGGTTGATAACGTGTGTTTGCGATCTCAGGTTAGAATTACTTATTATTATATACGCGTGTATAGAGTTGAACCTATCACTTTTCGCGGGCCACCGACAATTCCATATTTTGTTATTTAAAATGAAATACCAGCAGGCCTCGAGAATCCTTCACCTCGGGTGTTGGCAGCCCGCGCTTTGACCTCAGTGGGTCTGGTGACTGCCAACAGCTCTTTCATTCACACCCAAATCATCTCAGCACCCGACGAAATCACTTCCTAAAACAGATGCCATTAACTCTCTCACTCACTCTTAAATATATTAGTTCTTATTTACACAACATTCACACAGTTAGGGTGGTGGAGTACTCGATATTCCTTCATCAACTATTATGTATATCTAATATCATAATCAATCTAATTGAGGGTCGATGGATTCCACTATCAGCCTTTTCACACTACCCATTCGCGCCAATAAATACATTCACTCGCAACACACTACAGGGTCACAAAACTATCAGTATTATATCACATTTCTCCCCCCAAGAATCGGATCGGTGTTGAGACCCATGAGGATCTTTAACGTCCTTCTTTTATTAATTTCTCAGACGCCCAGTGTTCTCAAAGTGAACACCAGGAAGATTGCACTTGCATGAACTTGTCACAATCCTTGACTAGCGAGGTAGTGCAATGCTAACCAAGTTCAGAAGTGCCCTAAAAAGAGCCTTGAAAAAGGCAATTTTGCGGTTTCTGGCACAGCCTTTGAGCCATGCCTTTCACCACCCCAGGAGAGATAGAGGTTCCGATTGGCCGGTACACTCCAGCTAAGGTATAATTTGTTTGCAAACCACGACCACCACGAGTCTAACCTCAATTAGTAGAGCCGCTTGGATACTCTACTCCCGTGGTTCAGTACTATTTTTAATGTGGGACTGATCACCCACCCGGGTGTTCATACGAACCTGGTACTGATGCACCCGTTGCCAGAGGGGTGCGGGTTCAGTAACCCAGGAAGCCTCTGCCAAAGCAGAGGGGGTAAGGAAGAGAAAAGAAAATTAGGAAAGGAAGGGTATAGGAAGGTAAGGGAGGAAATTTGCCTCCATCATTGGTTACCCCTAGGCACCAGGGTTGATGGTCTGACTTTGCCTGGGCCCACAAGGAAGGTGCCCCTGATAGCAGCAGAACAGTGGACCCAGATAATCGCTGCCGAGCTCAAGCACGTTTCTCATAGCGGATGGCATTCCTACACGTTCTTTATACGGAGCCAAAATGACACCCGCCAACTAGGAGGAGCAAGATTTCTCTGAATGCCGGACAACTTGGCATCGCGTATATTCCGCAGGTTATAATTATCTTTAACATTGTGACTATTATTTCTAACGCAAACTAAAGCGAAATATAATGAAAAAAGAAAAGATAAAAAGCATAAAATCGAACATTTGAATTCAAAGATGTAATATTAAAAATGTGCGAGTATTTTAAAATTAATTGCCCCTTTTCCGAAAAGTGTTTGTAATGGAATGCGCAAACGCTGGCTACCGTGGGTGGCAGGGGGTGGCCGCTGATGTGATCGTAAGTCACTACGAGAAGAGATTTAGTTTTCGGCTGGGCCGAGGAAGAGAAAGGCCGGCTTTAAACCCTTTTCCGTATAAATTAAAACAAAGGCGTAGCTTATATTGAAGGTTTTTTATCACATTGTTTTGATTTTGAAACACCCAATAATTTCAGAACTAAATAAAGTATAATCCATATGAATTTAAAAATAAATGACATTGTTTGACTCTTGTTTATGATTTGATGTGAACTTGGCATTAATTTTAAAATGATTGAACAGTTAAATCAAACGAAAGTTTTATCAGATTTTGACTGCAGGTAATGAACCTAAAATTTGGTCGTTACTGAACATTTTGGTCCTCGTATTCTAGCTGGAATGGCGTGTCAGGCGCGCCACCTCTAGTGTTGGACTGACACGATGAAATAGTGTAATTCTACTTTCCAATCCTGGAATATATCAAGAATATGGGATTTTAAAGATTTTTAAAGGACGAAATACGTTTTAAATTTCTCCTCCATAGTCCGTTTAGTATAAATAATGTATTTACTCACCGCCGTGACAGAAAGCAGGCCGAACCCTTCACAGGGTCTGATAGATAATACTCAACGGATACGGGTTCTGAAGAGATAAAATTGGTACCAATCGCCAACACTCATTCTCCCGGGTGAGCCAACCGTAAGTGATAACCGTTTTCCTCTTCACGTACAGGAAAGATCGGCTGTATTGGCGGATTTCAATATCGTTCTTTCATTGTAAACTGGTCGTCTGATACTTAATACGCCCCTTTTAGCCTGGAGACCGTCAAGTGGAGTGTGAATGACAACGCCAAATTAAACTTCACACAACACCTTTTTCTGGTTTTCGTTGTCTGTTTATTTATATTATTCTTAGCACGGCATTCATGTTTCTTTAGCATTATATCATCTAAAAGATGTTATAAAGACTTTTAATCAGGGGCGTAGAGGGCCGCAACGGTTTAGACGTTGACAAGGCGCTCATCACTGTAAGGTAAAGGTCCCGAGTTCGAATCCAGCGGCTCTTAATTCGAACCCGACATACTTACAAATGGGCTTTTTTTTCAAAAACGTTGGCACCCTGAGGGTATAGTTGAAATACTCTCGTTAAAAGAAGACTCAATTTTCAGCTTTCGACTACAATATAGAATAAAATCAGTGAACCCGACCGTAGAAAAAGAATATACAGAATACCACTCACTTGATAGCTGTAATTTTCTATCAATCTCGAAGCAATCACAAACGATTTCCTTCAAATTTGAAAAACATATTTTTCATCCTTTTATGTATTTAGTAGTCATAATTGACCGTCTTAATTATTTTTTAATTAATTATACTTTTTATCTAAGGTTAAGATGAAAAAGCTTGTAATACGAGCGGGATTCGAATCCACGACTTTCGACTCGTGACACTAGCTTTTCCATCTCCACCAATACTGTAGACAAAAAGTGAAATTAATGAAAAAATAATTAATAGGGCAATTATGACTACGAAATACGTATATGGATTATTATTATTATATTACAATTAATTAAGGTTTTTAGTTGAGATAAAAAAGTCAATAGCACGAACGGGATTCGAACCCAAGATCTTCGGCTAGATACGCCGCTGCTCTACCACTTGAGCTATCGTAACTTCGATCCCCTCGGGCACTAACTTCCCATCTCAACCCCACTTTTTGAATTTTCCCTCCTTTTTGCCATTTTTCAAATGTTGAGTAGCAGCGGCGTATCTAGCCGAAGATCGTGGGTTCGAATCCCGCTTGTGACATTGACTTTTTTATCTCAACTAAAAACCTTAATTAATTGTAATATATTAATTGGTCAAGTGGACCACGAAATTAATGAATTTAATTATTATTATAGTTGAACAAGTGGTTAATTTTCTAACAGCCCCCTCATCGTCTTCATTTTTCGCCGAGAATTGAATTCTGATTACACGATATTTAAAAATATGGCAAAAAGAGGGAAAATTGATTTTAGGTTCAGATAAGGAGTTGGCGTACGGGTGGTTCGAAGTCACGATATCTCAAGCGGTTAGAGCAGAGACTTATTGAGCGGAAGGTCGTGGGTTGGAATCTCTGTGGATGGACATAATGACACTGCTACAAGGTCAACCCAACGAATCGTCGCCCTGTGCCAGCACAATTCTCATTCTACACGCTCTCTATATGGAGTTCCTCCCAAAGGGTGTGGGTACTCAATATTTAACAATCGGCCCTCTTTCACTACACATTTACGCTAATAAACACATTCCCCCACAATATACAAAATAAGGAAAACAAATTGAGATATCTGCTAAATACTATATAGTATATATACTATATAATGCTAAATGCTATATACTATATGGCCGTGTTACCCCAAAAAAACGTATCACAGATTCAAATACTCACAGACATGTTCAAGCCCAATTTGCCCGTCTCTCAATATGAAGCTAATGACACCCTTCAATTCAATGGGACACATTGAGTAAATTTTCTTTTGAGCCAATGCCCCCGAGTACTCAGTATTTCACAATCGGTCTTCTCTCCCTACACTTTTCACTAATAAATACATTCGCTCGGAATATAAACAAAAGGTAAAACATAACGACGTATCAATTTGTACAATATACAGTAAAGCATCCATCATAATATCCTCCAAAAATTGGATGACAGGATCCAAAATCCACTATCGTGGTGGACAACAATTATCATATCTAATGATATTCCTACACTCTCAATATTCCGGCTTTACATTCCCTCTAATAAATACATTCACTCAATCAATATAAGAAAAAGAAAAATACTAGACCGATAAGATTACACATTCATTACTATGCTAGACATTGTTACAAATAATATAACCATTTTCCACAGGCGACTTGGGGAGTTTCTATTTCAAACTAAGTTAATAAGTATCTTAGGCGACATTACTTTCATATGCTCGCGCAGTGTATAACTTCTGTTAACGAACGTTAAGAGGTCCAACTTGTTTATTTCTCAGGCAATAAACCTATCGCCATTCGCGTTAAAGTGATTTACCTACTATGTTTTCTCATATTTTATTTTGTATGTTTGCTTAATGTTATTACCTTAGGTATTTCAATGGAAAAGGACGACGTATATTTTGGTCATTTTTTGGGGTTTTTCTTTTTTGGAAAAATGATTCCTACGCCGGACTCTTATTATGTGAACATTGTGCTACCAGTTTAAAACTTCCCGTGTGTCATATTATTCCATATTTGTTGGCTCGATGTGGCCATTCTCGTTAATTAACCTAGAGATTCAAGTGTATTGGTGTATTTTCGTGCTTTAGTTCATATTTTTTCTATTAACCTTGTGAATTATTAGAAATCATTTCAAAGTCTTGAAAATGCTGTAAAATATATATATATATNATATATAATGTGAAGATGTATTTATTTGTGTCTTTAATAAGTTTTGAATTTATGTAATATGAAAAATATATATTTAGTAAATTCATTAGATTTCGTGGTCCGATTGACCAAATAACATCTTTCAATTAATTACTATTCATTTAAGGTATTGGTTGAGATAAAAAAAAATCAGTGCCACGAGCGGGATTCGAACCCACGACCTTAGGCTAAATACGCCGCTGCTCTACCGCTTGAGCTATCGTGATCTCGATCCACTCGGACACTAACTTCCCACCACAACCCAACCTTTCCAATTTTTTCTCCTTTTTGCCATTTTTCAAATGGCGTGTAATCAGGATTCGCTTCTCGGCGACAAATGAAATGGCCACGGAGAGCTTTAGTGAAGACATACTTCATTTAACTTATTAAATTCATAAGATTTCGTGATCCGATTGACCAAATATCATCTTTCAATTAATTATTTTGTCTCGACTAATACCTTACGTAAAGATTAAGAACTCCTAACTCCCTTCCGAATTCATAGGCACATGTCTGCTATTTCTTTTTGATTCTTTCATTGAGCCCGTGCTATTGTCAATTTCACTACATACTTAGTTCATCCTTTCTCGTAATTCCTGCCGGCAATTTATGGGCTGTAAATTTCCAAAAACTTCGTTTTTAAGATATCGCCCCCAAAAAAATCTATTGGGACAAATCAGGTGAACGTTGGTTGACTATCCACTGAACAGTACGATTCATGCTGAACTAGCATTGGGTCAGTTATTGGGTCCGTCTTCATTCGCGGGTTTGTTAACTATTCCTCACTGAAGATGGCGCAGTGCCGAAGCGCTTTTGAACAGTGCAACAAACCGGTTCAGCATGAATATTACTGTTCACCGACTCGCAGACAACAACGATTTCGATTAATTAAAATTTATTTTTCACACAAATACTACGTACTAGAAGAATATGAAGAAAAACAGGGTTGTATTTGAAAAAAGTTGTGACGCCCTGTATATCTGCAGTAGAATTTTTTTTAAATAGATACCCCCCCCCAAAAAAAACAAAAAAAATATAAAGGAGGTTTGAATACAATGAACTATTAATTTTTTACTTACATTTGAATGTGGTAAAAAGAGAGAAAATTGGAACGGTTGTAGGTTGAGGTGGAGAGTTGGTGTCCGAGAGATCGAAGTCACGATAGCTCAAGTGGTAGAGCAGCGGCGTATTTAGCGGAAGGGCGTGGGTTCGAATCCCGCTCGTGACACTTGACTTTTTTGTCTCATCCAAGACCTTACATAAAAAGAATAATTAATTGAAACAATTAACTATTTTTGATATAATGCTTTGTGTACAATTAAAGTGGCTGGTTCCTATGAAAGGTGACACCCGGTATTCGCCGAAAACTTGACGAAGTAACTGAATCGTTTCTTTTCTTTCAAAATCCTATTTTTTATATGCACTACATATACGAATTTTGTCAAAAGTTCATTTTTAAACACCAGAACAATATTTGCCGACTTCTCCTAAGCGACTGAATTAAAAATATACATGATCAAGTCATCATACTTCATCTCTCTGCCTTGCTATAATGAAGTTTAAATATTTGCCAGTAATCTTTCTCGTGCTTTTATTATTGGACTGTAAAAGGCTTTACGAATATTATGAATATAAGAGAATAATAAAAAATTAACTATATTACTTAATCAAATAAGGGTGTTCTTCAATTTATTTTAACCGTGACAATTTAAACAAAAATGTAAAACTCAGTTTCTTTCCCTCCAAAATAGACATAAATTTTCTAATCGAGTTAAAATCGGTAGGATAATGTCCAAGTGAGTCTCGCAGATATGAAATCATCAGACCTGAAAGCTTCTCTGTACTTTGTAATGTGAAGTCGAGTGGTGTTCCGGATCAATATTTGCCCTTTCTGATTTGCGAAATCTGGCCGTTTTTGTGTTTATACTTAGCGGCTTTTTGTCTTCCTCAGAATGAGTAATGGATTACGCCATCCGCACTCCTACGAACCGAGTGTCGAGTTCTTAGGGTCTACGGATCCCGTGGTCGCTCATTCCCCGTCCGATCATCAACATCAGTTCAGACGATTAAGTTTTCCATCTCCTCTTTCTATTTCAAATACGAGGTCATTGTTCTTTTCCGTTTGTTTTTGGCATGTGACGTCATTCTTCTGTTCTTCCCCACCAAGGCTTCTGTCGAAGTTAGTGTCCCGCACGATTTTTTTCTCTTATTGTTTTTGTTGTTGTTTTTAGTTCTCTTCCTTCCACCCCATGGGCTTGCTCGTCAAGGTTGAAACCACGTCCTAATTTTTTGGCATATGACATCATTGTTTTTTCCTTGCAGCTCCATAGAGACAAAAAGGGTAGGGAACCCTTTTTTGTCGTGTAACATCATCGTTTTTTCTTCCCCACCAACATGCGGTTTAATGAGGTTGTGATCAAACCTGTATTTTTTACCTATGATGTTACTGGTTTTTTTAATTCATCATGGGGTTCCATGATTGTGACAACTCCGTCTTTTTCTTCACAAATGACTTCATTGTTCTTTTTCTTTCTTCGCTGTTTTTTCCCAGCTCCATGAGATCAGACGAGAGTAGCGACCCGGTTTTTGTCATGTAACATCATTATTTTTCTTTCACCGCTCCCGGATTTATTACCGTGTAACATTTTTGTTATTCGGTTCTATCACGATAAATTTGGTAAAGGTTGTAACTACTGTTTCAACACAAATGATATCATTTTATTTTTGTTCCAACGGCGTGTTTGACGACCCTTCCACACTTTTTTGGTTATGTAACGTCACAGTTCTCTTTGTTTTACCATCATGGGCTTTGACGATGGTTTTGCAACCATCTCCCACTTTATTTTTTTTTTGCTTCCTGACGTTCTTGCTCTATTCATTCTACCACCACGACGTTTGGTGAATCTTGAGTACCACCATACCATCAAGTCTTCTTTTTGTTTGAAAGTAATTGTTGTGATTGTTATTTTTTCCACTACCATGGAGCTTGTAGAAAGTAGTCTCGTCACTGCGTTTTCCTTCCAGCTCCACGGGGTTTGACAAGAGTGGCAGCTTCCTTTCTTGTCGTGTGACGTCCTTGTTATTTTTCTTCCACAGCCAAAGGTTTTGAACTCCAACCTTATTTCCATGTCCACCGTATTTTTTGATATTAGACGCACTGGGTTGATCTTCTCTTACCCTGAGATTTTACCAAGTTGTGTCAACACTTTTCCCCACGGGCTCTTTAATTTTGCGTGACGTAACTGTTCTATTCCTTTCACCACCACGGAGGTTTTGCCCCTTCTTCGCGTCATTTGTAGGCGCGTGACGTTACTCATAGTTGTTGACTCAATTACATAAAAAGTTGTTTTTTTACTTAAGTGAATTTCTTATATTCTTCATGTTGAGTTTAAAGCTTTTTGTTTGTTAAACTTGGCTATCTACAAAAGAAATAAGAGAAACTTATACTAGGTGGTATTTGATTAAAGAATATACCAATAAAGTAACTTTATATGAGGTTTTCATGAGTTTAATAAAAAATAAATAAATTTAACCGTTTCTACATATATTCCAAAAATATTAAATAATTAGCGTTTTTGAGAGGATGTGACAGAAAAATAGAGGTTATGTGAGCATAAATAAGCGTAAAAACGTTGCGAGGGTGAAGGGTTGACGTGGTGTCGGCGGGGAGGTGGGGTGGCGGATAGTGACAGAGGGATGTAATTGACCGGTCAGACGGTCCTTGTTAATTCTACCCTTGTTTATATCTCGCCCGCTCTTATTTATGACCGTGTCCTGCAACACCGCTTCTACACCCCTCCGGTTTCTCCTCGTCTACCTCTCTTAAAATCATTTCGGGAAAACATATTTGTCCGCTATCACAATCGGGATTGTCCTGTTAACAGTTTTGCCAAAAAAAAGTGCTAGCTAGATATCATAACTTAGGATTGTAGCACTCCCTACAAGATCTCCATATTATACTACCTACAGAAAGTTCTTATATTCGTCTCGTTACCCGTTCAATCCTTCGTAATCTCCAAACAGAAGCAATAATTTTCTCATTCACTTTTATAACCTTTGATACTATGGTAATTTTCTAGGTTCACCCAATCTCTGACCCAAAAATCTACACCACTTTTCAAATTCCTAACAGTTTACTGCCAATTCTTACTTAACTCCCTGAACCTTTGTAACCAAATATTCCCCATGTTCAAATCTTCTAATATCATCCTCGACCATTAATTTGGAATTAAGTATCACCATTCGTCAACCTTGGACATAATCCCACCTTTCCTTGAGAAGTAGGAAAGCAGCTTCATGTCTAACACGCTTTCGATCGAGTCTGACCCTTGGGATGTTTGTGAACAATCAACGGCCGATAGTTGCTTTAGATTTTAGACCAGCTCCATCGGTAGCGTCGCCCCTATATACTGTTCTCTGTATACACTGCTGATATCCATTACCATCCCGACACCACTATCCTAACATATGGCGATGACACTTCCATTCTATCATCTAACTCCGGCCCCGTCATAATTCACCCTCCAAGTCCACCCTTATTGCACAATAGTTTAAAATGCCGAATGAAATTCAACACCATTAAATCCCAAAACATAATAACCTTCTTCCTCCGTTGCATCACTTCCAATTTATTATACCTCGCCCCTTCCCGAAAACGTCATCCGCTACCTAGGGATGTACCAAACGACTGACCTTTATTCCTCATACACGACATAAAAGGAAAGAACTGAGTAAACTCTCACTTTGCAGCTCTTTGCTGTTAATCCCAATAAGTTGTCATTTTCCTCGATGTCTCTTGAAGAATTTTTAACCCTTTCTGTGCTATTAAACTCACACTTTTCTAGTCCACATAATCCATCTTCCTCTCTAGTCGACCTCCATTTGATCCTAATATCTTCTTTTTCTCAGATATTTCGCATGACGCCTTAGCAGTTGTTATTTTGTGGATCAATACCGAGTTTGTTGTGATGTAAAACTAATAAAATCAGTTTTTCCTGTTATCTTTCTTCTAAATAATAGAAACTTTTGTGAAACATCTAAATAAAATTCTAAAATCCTACCTCTCGAAAAATTAGTTCGCTTACTTAGAACTCGAATCTGGCTTCCGTCCGGAGTTTCGGATATTTGGCGATGTGAAATCACCATTCTTGTCCTTATCGATCTAAAGCCTTTACACTATAGATAATTAGAGGTGTAATATGCCTTTCTCCTTGGTAAACTTAAAACATTATTCACGATGATTGTAAGTTGTTCATCAAGATTTTCTGTTTCGTTGGAAAAAGCTCTACTCGCCTCTCTTGCATTCCAACACCTTTTTCAATAATTAGGAGTTTATTTTTTTTTAATCAGTCTTGAATGTACTACCATCTTTGTGTATGTACAGTACAACCTAACTGATCTGTAAGTATAACTATATTCTTGTTATTAGGGGTATTCACGATGTTTGTTAGTTGTTAACTCGTGTTAACTCGAAGCAAGAAATACCCATTAAGATCGTGAACGCCCCCTTCTTTTCTTAGCATATTAAACCTTAATTTTTCCGCAATGCCGCGCGTGGCGATTGGTAGAACTAAAAGTTAAGCTATTACAGTTCTTGTAAGACGCCAGAAGTTAATAAAAAAGGAAAATTAATCAACTCGTTCATTCAAAATGCAATGCACTCGAAAAGTACTAACAAACGATACGCTTCAATTCGTGCCGATATACCTAACTTGTATCCTAACGTCTAACAGCCTACAACTTTATAGGATATGGGATGGATCAATTATGAATGAGAGTATGAGGACAGGTCAGAAATTAACAAAAGACATGTATTGGTCTGATGTAATTAATGCGTATATAAGAATAAAAATACGTGTAAACAAAAAACAGCTGTCAATTTCATGGCTGCCATATTGGTTTACGTACGCCCTAACGGATAGCAATGTGACTACATTTTCAACCTAACATCTAGCATTGGCCGTGGCCGGTTAGGTCGAGCAATGTTAACTGGCCGATTCTTACAAGTCTACGTCATAATTTTTCTCGATCTAACACGATCTAACAGAGTTAACAGGGTTAACACAAAGATCGGGAATACCCCTATTGTATTTCTCTCAGTGTCCTTAGTTGGTGTCTCTCTCTCCTGGCCTTTAAAGTCGTTAGGTAATTTTAACTCTAATACATGCATTCATTGTAGGCACATTTATACTCACAGTCAATCTTTTTGCTAAATTTATGATTTATTCAAGTAGTACAATGGGTTACTCGATATTCTCCATCACTATAGCCAAATTATACTAAATAGGAGGAATCCACCATTATACATTTTCAAATTAAAAATTCACGCTAATAAATGAGCTCATTGTAACAATAATTATTTTTCTTTATCCTTTCTCAATTAGTTTCACTACCAAATTAGCCCCCCCTCCATGCTGAAGTGTTTAATGACATCGTTTTCGTTTTCGTTTTAGTTGTTCGAGTACTTGTAACGGGAACTTACTGACCTATAGAAGAGGATTGTTTGGGTTTACAGATCTGAAATTGTTGCGAAACATCCGTAAAATTTGTGTACTTGTTAAAAAATGTGAATATTACATTACAAGACTACTTTGTTTAAATCAAACGATTGGAACTAAGCGTTTTTTATGTTTTGTTCGTGTATTTGATTTATTTTGTATTAACGGTTTACTAAAGGTAGAGGTTTCTTTTTCATTCATTCCACGTAAACTGGTGCTGTGAGAAATCGGCGACCTTCCAAATCTGGCATTCCAGCTCACCTGGCATAAGGAGCTTTTCCACGTCCTCATTTGTAGAAACGGCTTACTCCCCAAACCAAATATATCCTCCTTGATCCTTTGTCAATTAAATATAATTTATTCCGAGGCCTGTGATGCCTAAATCGAAAACAAAAACTATTAAAAAGAACTTAACGTTTAGTAGCATTGACGAGAACAGATTGGCAATCGAGAAATGGCGGTTAAAATATCGAAAATATTGAATAAGTGAAGTGAAATTTTCATCTGTGCAGTGTTGTTTTTTGTTTTTTTAAATAAGACAGTGACCACAAGGGTCCACCCCACACGGGCATCTTCCCTGTGGGCCCAGACAAAGTCCGACCATCAACCCTGGTGCCTGGGGGTAACCAATGATGGAGGCATTATCCCTATTACCTTACTTACCTTTCCTACCCCTTTCCTTTTCATCCCTCTCCCCCCTCTGATTTGGTAGAGGCTTCCTGGGTTACTGAACCCGCACGACACGGCACTCAGGCAACGGATGCATCAGTGGGGGGTTCGTATGAACTCCCGGGTGGGCTATCAGTCCCACCTTAAAAATAATACTGAACCAGGGAGTAGAGTATTCAAGCGGCTCTACTAATTGAGGTTGGACTTGTGGTGGTCGTGGTTTGCAAACAAATTATACCTTAGCTGGAGTGTACCGGCCAACCGGAACCGGAGATAGAGTACCTTCTCTATCTCTCCGGGGGTGGTGAAAGGCATGGCTCAAAGGCTGTGCCAGAAACCAAAAAATTGCCTTTTTCAAGGAATGTGACAAGTTCATGCAAGTGCAATCTTCCTGGTGTTCACTTTGAGAACACTGGACGTCTGAGAAGTCCTCTCGGGTATAGGTCCGGACGTTAAAGATCCTCATGGGTCTCAACACCCATGAGTAAAGATGGGAACATCTGACCGCAAGGGTTTGAGCGTTAACGCGGCGACACATCACTGGAATAGTCCTTCGTCCGAATCTCAGCGGCACTAGATCGCATTAAAGAAATTTTGCATAGTGTTTCCTCTATTTCAAGATCACCGTCATATTTAACTTCTTTCAAATATCGTTGACGATATTTGAAGACATTGGTATAAAGTATTTTGCCGCTAACGCTGTTTCCTGTTGAGTTTATAGTAGTTCAGGTTATAGTCGCATCTTGCAAGTTTGTAAACAAAGGCACTATTCACGAATGTTATGGATTCCTCTCGATTTCTGGCGATAGTTTGGCAAATCCTTAGGACCTGATAGCTCTAGAAGCTTAACGTACAAAATAAACAATTCGATTCTGAGCAAGTTCAAATTAAACTAAATTAAGGACGAAAAGTGTCAAAAGTGCCAAGGAAAAAAGCTTTTATCTTAGTAATTTTAGGAAAAACTAAACTATTACCATGCAGTTACCTAGCCGTCAACCAGCTCATTACAAGCCCATTCTAACCTGTCACTTAGAAGTTTAGCTTTTAAATTGTATTTAGAATATTCAGAAGAGGATTTGTTTTACTCAATTGCTGCTCTCACACACACACACGCGCGCGCCCTTTTTTTTCCAAAATTAAAGATCCCACACTAGGGACAAATAAGCCTGATGTAATTTACAAAATCAATTGTATAAATTGTCCAGTAACATATGTCGGAATTATATCCCACTATCTGGATAAGAGGAAAAACCAGCATATCTACAACTGCAAAAATCCCAAACAAAATTCTACAGCACTGGCTACCCACAATTTTGAACACCAACAGAATTTCGATTTCACCAATCCAAAAATATTAAACATAGAAGAAAACAAACATAAACATAACTCTTTGGAAATGGTTTACATCAACAGAGATAAAAACAGCATCAATTACGGAACACACACGTTCAAACTCAGCCGCAGCTACGCTATTGTCATAAATCAAATTCAATATCAACAACATACATATAATACACGAGACATATAATACAACTTATAATAAAATAATTACACTCCACACACCAAACAATACTACATAGTTTAAATCTCCAAAAATTTATCTCTCCTTTCCCTCATAATCCTGGATAAAACAATTCTGAAAGGCGAATCTGGCCGGAACAACAAACCATTACCCCTTTTTTTCCATTGTCGGTCCCTTTCACTTCAACGAAGCCGACTCCTCATAGAAAAATGACTCTCTATTCCTGTTTTTTCCCCACTCCTTCAAATGAAATATGTGTAAACAAAAAACAATAATATCTCACTAAAGCGGGGAACACACTTACCCGAAGCTACCCGACGCCTTGCCAAGTTTTGGTAGGGTGTACACATCTATGCGACGTCAAGCGCACGCCACGTACACAAATCAGTATCACAATCGCAACTATTCTTTCGTAATAAATTGTTAGTTAAATTTTATGAGCACAACCATGTAATAAATTGTTTGTTAAACTTAATTGTTTTAAATAAAATTATTCAGGTGTTTTGATAAATTTTCTGCCTAACCATCATAATTAAATAATTTTTATAAAACCTCATGAATTTTTGATCCCGTTTAATTTGGTTTATATTAAAATAAGAATGTTGTAATTAATATAACGACAAAATATCATATACACAGTTTGAAATAAACTACAAAAAATATGAGTGTCCTGTTCTGACGCTACCCGACGAAAATGGTGCAATTTTATGAGCAAAACCATGTAATAAATTGTTAGTTAAATTTATGAGCAAATCCATGAAATAAATTGTCAGTTAAATTTTATGAGCAAAATCGTGTAATAAAATTTTAGTTACATTTTATGAGCATATCATGTAATAAATTGTTAATTAAATTCATTATATCAAAAAATGGTACTCCCGTGTTTTGATCAATTTTCTACCAAACCATTAAAATTAATTTTTTTAAATAAAAACATGTATTTTTGATCTAGGTTGATTTGGTTTATTTCAGAATATGTTTGTTGTAATTAATATAACGACAGTAATACATATAGTTTGAAATAAAAATATGAGTGTCCGGATCTTTTGTCTTCGACTGTACTCGATTCTACCCTACGAAAATCTGGACAGTGGGGATCGCAGAGCGTATAGTGGGGTAGCGTTGCGTGGCATCGGGCAGATGTGCACGGAGGTAATGCAATCTTATGGAAAATTGGACTTTGGATTTGCGTCGGGTAGCATCTGGTAACGTCGCGTAGCGTTGAATCGGGTATGTATGTTCCCGCTTAACACTCTCAACACGACACAGCAATCACAGAAAACATACACATTGAGTGAGTACAAATACTTTGATTAAACCAAAAATTTCTGTATTGTGTACATCATTGTATAAATTCATAGTAATTTCTAATATGTATTTTTATAATTTAAATATTGTTTATAATTCCCAGGCCGTGAAGATGATCTCAATAAAGATCGAAACGTTGGCACAGTAAAGAAAATGTTTTTCTAAACCTACATCACACCAGACCGCATCTCACGATTTCCGAATAATCATATGAAATTAGTGTTGGATTTAATAATTCGAAAATAAAAATAAAACCCATACTACTTTTAAACCTATATTCGGTATTAACAATTCTTTAGAAGGCACAATGAAGATGGCGAGATGTAAGTAAAATACAACTTGGGGGTAGAATTGTGAGTACGTCTTGTGTCTTGCGGGTCAATCAGTTTGATTGCTACTCGGCGTTCGCCTGATTTTATTGTTTGTTCTGTGTCTTTTTGCTATTTTTTTCTGCAATTTTCAGAAAGAAATACAATTGTATAATTTAACTGAACAATAGTTTAACAAATTTCTCAGCTTAAATATTTACAAACAAATATATTATTTCAAAACTCAATGTCCAATCAGGCAGACGATCGTAATTTCGATTGTATGTTTGGCTTTAGTTAAACACTAATTTTAACCTGTGAAAATTAATTCGATGAATTTTTGGGTTATGTTAAAGCAAAATTTAAAAACAATTCTGAGAAAGTAATACAATTCAGAAGGCTTATGTGTACAAAAATGTTACCAAATCATCAGGGGGAAAAACAAAGTATAAATACATTTGATGTTCATCGCAAATTCGACCACATACATAAAAAACATAAAACATTAGATCGAGCTGAGAGGTTATGTTACAAATTATACTAATATGTAGCTGTTCACGATAAACCATGGGGTGCATTAATTGAACTGACAGAATAGCTTTATAATTAACAGTTGATAATGTAAAACTTGGAAAACGGAATCACAAAGCAATTACGATTAATAAATCATATACAATATCACGCCGGAACGTTTTTAAAATCGTGTAGGTATTTACCAAATAATATTCTCAATTATTTTCGAAAAAATATTTTTCAAAAATGGGTGTATCAAAAGCTTCGTAATAATGATGGCGTATATTATTTTCTCTATTGAAAGTCCCCGCTTACAGTCGTGTTCGGACTCCCTCACTTTAAGCACGGTCATCCAGACAAATCTTGTGTGAAAACTAAAGGAAGACGTTCTAAGTGACAATACTTTTTTTTTTTAAGAAAAATAAAAATAACTTTATTCTGGGACTGGTGTCCCGTAAGAACAATGTACATGAAATAAATAAAGGAAGTTCTTTCTATGAAATTAAGAATAAAAACAAATAAAAATCTTGGCAAAACAAGTCATAAGAAAAAATAACAAGAATATTAAACAAAAATATTAAATTTTAACGTAAGGTCTCTGATTGGAGGGCGAGGAGGTGTTTATACAGGTGGGATTTGAAGGAGGAAAAGGAGGCAGCGTGACGAATAGATAGGGGAAGGGAGTTCCAGAGTTTAGGGCTCGGATCAGAAAGGATCTTTCGAAGGTATGGGTTGTATCTTGCCGTAGGATGAGGTCAATTAGGGATGAGCGGGTGTTACGAGTGTGATGTGAGTTGTTGAATTTGGGGGATTGGGTGATGTAAGGAAGACAACGAGTGTGGATGGACTGGAAAAGAAAGCAACCTAGGAAATACTGTGCACGGAAGGAGTGGTAGAGCCGGGAAAGTTGGGCATACAAACCCGGGACCCCCGTGGGGTGCCGAACACGAATCTTACGCAACAATTTATAATACGCTTCCACCCCCGTATGCCACACAGCTGTAATCGAAGAAGAGAAGTATAAGAGAAGATACAAGGAGTTTGCGGGTGGAGAAATGTAAGAGAAGCCAGGACCGACGAAATAGTCTGAAGTAGGCGATACAATGGCGGGAAATTTAAGAAAAGTGAGTATGCCAGGAAAGGCTTTGGTCAAAGACTAGTCCTAGGTTTTTAACCGAGGAGCAGAAGGTAATGGAATGGTTATTTAACGTGAGAGGTGGGATGTTGGGGAGGGAATTGAGGAGTTGCTTGGATCCGATAATTATGGCGGTGGATTTAGACGGATTGAGGACTAGGAAATTTTTATAGAAATGATAAATGATGGAGTGAGTGTGGTGTTCAATCCTTTTTTAAAAAGATAGTTCCTACTCACAGTACGTTGTTTTGCAACGACCCGGATTTCGAGCCTTTTAGCTCATCATCAGGTTGAAGTACTTCTACAACCACGTCTCTCGACATGAATTGCCAAAGTCAACCCGCTGATACCTCCGCCAACGTGACGTTCCAATTAGCAGCCAATTATTGTAAATTCAATAATAAATTTTACGAAATGAAAGGGTTACCAATGGGGTCTCCATTTTCCCCACTTTGTGCTGAAATATTCATGGATAATTTCGAAAAAAATCTTTTCAAATCAAAGAACAAATTAATTAAATCTGTTCATTTCTGGAAACGCTATGTAGACGATATTTTATGCATATGGTCGGTAACATTAGATGCTCTCAAAGAATTCCTCCAACTAATTAATTCTCTACACCGTAATATAAATTTTACATTGGAAATTGGCAAATATGGTTGTTTGAACTTTTTAGACCTAAAACTGTCCATAATAAACAACCTAATAGAAATAGACGTATATAGAAAACCCACAACTACAGACACTATGATACCAGCGGATTCTTCCCACCATGGTCCCAAAAGGCTGCTGGTTTCATTTGGCTCATAGACCGGATGTTAAAACTTCCGCTAACACCTGATAACTATAAAAAAGAATTAAAAACTATTCAAACCTTAGCAAAAAACAACGGGTATCAAGAAATATTTATTGATAGGCTGCTAGTTAAAAGAATAAAAAAATTAACTTTAAACGAATCAACAATAGGACTCAGCCACCCCACTACAAATGAATCATTAGGTTTCCGTTGTTTGCCATACATCGGTGAATTATCGGAAAAAAGTTAGTAAAATTTTTAAACAAGAAGGTTTTAGAATAGCTTTTAGAAGTACGGGCTCACTTAAAAACATCCTCTCAAAACCTAAAGACAAAGTAGACAACTTGGCAAAAAGCGGGGTTTACCAACTCAATTGTAATGATTGTGATATTAAATATATAGGACAAAGCGGTAGAGAAATAAAAACAAGAGTAAAAGAACACTTGCCTAAATCTAAAAGAAACAAAACATAATTTCAATTCAAATCTAAATACAAGAGAGGGAATTTTTATGTACCCATTCGTTTATGGAATTTAGGTCTTTTTGGATCTTCAGATGGCTAAATGGTATAGAATGGTTTATTCTAAAAAATATTGTACTCAGAATATGTTTTTCTAAATATCTTTTACCTAGTAAAATTATCAAAAAGCCAGGCGACTACTTCATCGGTAGTGAAGTAAAGAACTGTTCGGCATTGCAACAAGGCACTGTCAAACATTGGAGGAAAACAAAATTACCCAGGCATGTCAACGACGAGAAAAGCTCGGCTCTGAACTGTTGTTTGCATTCGGATGTAAAAACCGTCAGCCAATATGTTAAGAATAAGTCCACGGTTAAATGGGATTGTATTTCAAGTGACAGAAAAGCGAAAATATCCATCAAAGGACTACCTCAGTAACTAACGGAAGAATTATTAAACCTAGAACGTGTTATGACTATGATAATACTAGACTGTACACAGCAGACCCGAGTCATATAGACTCAGGGCAGAAGAAACAAGCCTGTGCAGATGTCAGGAAGAAGACGAATTAGCGGAATATATTCTCCGTTGGTGCGAAGGCCTATTAAGAGATTCGTTCTCCTGGGAGAGGAAAGCTATAGCTGAAGAATGCGAGTGTCCTGATAAAGCTTTAGGATCTGATAAAAAGCGGTAAACTTAAAGAAGAGCTCTAGATAATATTGGTCGCGGTGCATAAGGTCTTTAAGAAAACATCTCCTTTTAGCTTATTTATTTAGTTAGTAGGTCTTATAGTTTATTAACGGTCATCGACCCCTTGCGACCATTTCATTCCTGCTCATTGAAGGCAATTTCAGAGGTGGGCAACAAAATTATGTTTATTTGAAACAGTACACTGGATAAAGTAGATCATGACTTGAATCTTTATGCGGGATACCGAATTGCTACAAACGTAGTAGTTCTATCCATGGGTTAACCCGTGAACTCCGGATGACGCCACATTGGCCTCAAAGTCATTACTATTTCAAACGTCTCAGAAAATATTCCTCGTAAACAAGTCAAAGTAAATGGGATCCATAGTGAACGTGTTAAAAATAAGACTTGGGCTCATTAAAGGACGGAGTTAGAGATAGAATGATAGTAGTAGATACTCCAGAAAGAAGCCTGTGCAGATGTGCTAGGAAGCAGAAGAAAAAGCGGAATCTATTTGTCTATTCAGAGATTACTACTGCAGTAAGAGGAAAAAGCCAAGGTACAAATGCCAATATCAAACCTTTAGGGTTTTCAAAATTTTAGAAATTTGAAAGATGACTAAAAATTCACTCGTTGAAATTTTACACGGTGAGAACGTTGCCCAGTTCGATTTTTCAAGCAAACATGGGCATTAATTTAACAGAAAACCTCTAATAACATAACAATAGAGCTTTAATGGATTGTTAGCTGTAGCAACAATGAGCAACACAGTGATCGAGTTCATTAACGGCGGCAACAATCCATTATTAAACTTTGTCACGTGTACGTCTCTGTACAGTGCCTGGGTGGCGGGAATTCAAACAATTAAATCATTATTTATTTGATTTATCCTGGACCATAATTAATTCAACCGGATGAAACGCAACACCTCAAATCAAAAAGGAACAGAGATCCCAAGTTTATTATCAATATCAATCTTAAAATCTTTCGATTAATTAAGGTTTTTAGTTGAGATAAAAAAGTCAGTGTCACGAGCGGGATTCGAACCCACGATCTTCAGCTAGATACGCCGTTGCTCTACCACTTGAGCTATCCGGACCTCGATCCACTCGGACACTAACTTCTTAAATTCGGACTAACTTCACTAACTTCTCACTAGCTTCTCGGCATATCTAGCCAAAGATCGTGGGTTCGAATCCCGCCCGTGACAGTGACTTTTTATCTCAACCGAAAACCTTTTTTTTTCTTTTTTTTTTTATTGGCCTTATGATCTTTGCATATTAGCCATGACGAATTCTTATATATGTTGTTCAAATTGGGGGGGTTATCGGGTAAAAAGGGCCAGAGGCGACGGTGGGAATCGAACCCACGACCGCGGCGTGAGAGTTTCTCATGCTAACCACTCGGCTACCGCGGTCCCCCAACCGAAAACCTTAATATATATAGTGGAAGGTTTATGGGCGGACAAACAGCTGAGGTCATCGCCGGCCCTCCGCGTGTATTCCTTCTATTTCCTGTCTTTCTCGCGTATTTTATATTGAACTGCAGCCATTTGAGCATCTCGATCTGGTTACTGACTCTCTGCTTTTACTTGTATATTACGTCGTTATTTTAAAAAGCTAGCCTCTTGTTAGTACCTCAGGTTGTCAATTTAAGAATAGATACACAACATACAATACATAACATATATATCGCCACAAACATAGAAGTCTGGTCACATTCACTCCCCCAGAGTACTCGATATTCCTCGGGGCGGGGTTGAACCCAATCCATTCGCGCTAATAACTTACTTTTACTCTCCAGACGTCACACACTCACCCCAGAGTACTCGATATTCCTCGGGGCGGGGTAGATAACCCCTTCCTTTCATGCTTAAATTATATTCATTCCAACAGAGTAAAATATAAACAACATACAATACTAACATAAAAGTCTGGTCACATTCACTCCCCCAGAGTACTCGATATTCCTCGGGGCGGGGTTGAACCCACTCCATTCGCGCTAATAACTTACTTTTACTCCCCAGACATTACACACTCACCCCAGAGTACTCGATATTCCTCGGTGCGGGATAAATAACCTCCATTCACGCAAATAAATTACATTCATCCTAGTGTATTAACATAAACATCACACAAACACGACACAAAAACTTCAGACACAACACAAGCATAGCACAAAACGAAAACCTTAATTAATCAAAAGATATTAATTGGTCAAGCGGACCACGAAAACTACTGAAATTAATATTTAAAAAAAATAGTTTTTCCTTAATTATTGCAGTAATTGTGGACTTGTACCAGGAGAACTTACGAAACGGTTCATAATCGCATTAAGATATTCGAGGTAAATGTGGGTGTGGGCGTGAATATTGTTATAATATAACAAGGTGTTATTAGTACAGTTTGATCAAAAATCAATAGTTTCACTGTTTCTCCCTTGGTACGAGTAATTTGCCTATTATTACCCTTCATGCTATTAGTGATATCGTACGTTCATCAAAGTATGAATTATTTACTATCTTTATTCGATGTCTATTGAAAGCGGAACAACTTCAAACGCAGTTTTATCATGGGTGTGGCTTCGATGTCTTCCTCCTCTCGCGAACAACCGAAATTGTAATTGTAATATCTGTACCAAATCAATATTATTATCATTTTTATATCGTCCAAGAGGGAAACTGGAATGGGGGGGACGTGCATGATTGAGCATTTGAAAATCAATCCGTTACTTTTTGGAAATTGGAGAATAGACAGAACGTCTTTTATACTCTTTATATTTGATATAGTACGAATTCTTTTAACGAAGATATTGTGTTGGGAGGTAACTCGTTGAAAAGGTGCACTAGGTTGGAAAATGACGGAAATGTTTTCAACATTCAATTTCAGATTCAATTATACGTGGGGAAGTATTGCAAGTCCTCTAAAACAAGGCTGGTCTTTTATGTTCAGCCTATTTTCTATGCGAAACTGCCGGCGACCGATTCAGTTTAAAAACAATAATTAAATGACGTAATTTGTAAAATAACTTCTTGAACTGTTATAAAAAAAAGATATTTCCCTCAAATTTTAAATTAGAGGTGATACGGAATATAAGCATTCCAAGTAAAATTGACGTATATTTCAGCATTTTTTAAATAAAAATAATTTGGCTATAAAAGAATCATGGTATGTTTTGAAACATTCACACATTATTTAAAAGAATAATGCTTTATTTTTTATTTTAAATAACTTTTAATTAGAATTGTAATTAATTTTCATATGGTCTTCTAAAAGCCCAATTATTTTATATTTTAAAATTAATTGCATATGGGTACGAATTTAAATTTAAATGCGTACATTTCATACCATTTACAAATTAAAAAAGGTTAATTTGACGGATAAAAAGGTTAATTTGAAAGTGAATTAGTTTAATGTGAAATAAAAAATGATAATTTGAAGTGAAAAATAGTTAATTTGGTGATAAGCATGGTTAATTTGGAGTAAAAGAGGTTATATTCAAATTAAAATTGGTTAATTTGAAATGAAAAAAGTTAATTCGGAGTTAACCAAGGTTAATTTGAAGATAAAAAAGGTTTATTTGAAATTAAAAACCGTTAATTTGGATTTAAACAAGGTTAACATGAAGTTAAAAAAAGGTTAATTTGAAATTAAAAAAAGTTAATTGGAAGATTACTACACTAATTACACACTAAAAAAGGTTAATTCGAAGGATAAAAAGGTTGATTTGAAAGTGAATTAGTTTAATGTGAAATAAAACATGATAATTTGATGTGAAAAACAGTAAAATTGGTGATAAGCATGGTTAATTTGGAAAGAGGTTATTTTCAAATTAAAATTTGTTGATTTGAAATGAAAATAAGTTAACTTGGAGTTAACCAAAGTTAATTTGAAGATAAAAAAAAGTTAAATTCACTAATTTCGTGTCTGCTTGACCTATTAATATATTACAATTAATTAAGGTTTTTAGTTGAGATAAAAAAGTCAATGGCACGAGCGGGATTCGAACCCACGATCTTCGGCTAGATACGCCGCCGCTGCTCTACCACTTGAGCTATCGTGACCTCGATCCACTCGGACACCAACTTCCCATCTCACGATAGCTCAAGTGGTAGAGCAGCGGCGTATCTAGCCGAAGATCGTGGGTTCGAATCCCGCTCGTGCCATTGACTTTTTTATCTCAACTAAAACCTTAATTAATTGTGATAAAAAAAGGTTTATTTGATATTAAAAACCGTTAATTAGGATTTAAACAAGGTTAACATGAAGTAAAAAAAGTTTAATTTGAAGTTGAAAAAGGTTAATTTGAAGTTAGAAAAGAATAATTTACAAAAAAATATACCTAAATATATTTGGTGTGAAAAAAGGTTAATTTGGATTTAAAAAGATTAAGCTGCAGTTGAAAAAGTATAACGTGCAATAAAAAAAGATTAATTTGAAATGAAAAATGATTAATTTGGTGTTAATCAAGGTTAATTTCAAGTAAAACAAATTCTACTTTGAAATTGAAAAAAGTTAATTTGAAGCTAAAAACATTAACTTGAAGTAAAAAAGGTTAATTTTAAGTTAAAAAAGGTTAATGTGAAATTAAAAAGAAAGATTCATTTGAAATAAAAAAAGGTTTATTTGAAATTAAAAAATTACAATTTGATGTTAAAATGGGTTATTTGAGTAAAGATAAAGCCATTTTATAATTTTTTAAAATTGTTAAAAATTAAAAGAAGAATCCTTTATGTTTTATTGTAATTAATTTTTATGTGATAGTTTAGATTTTAAAAATGTATATTAAAAAATAATCATATTAAAAGAAAAATCGTTTCTTTTTAATGGGCATTAATTTTTATACTGTTTCCCATAAGTTGTGTTATATTAAAAAAATCGTAGATATAAAGGAATTTAATTTTACATGCATATTTTTCAAACCATTTCCTAAGTTTTTTAATACTTTAAAGAAATGGGTATTTGGATTTAACAAAGTGTTAATTTGATGGGAAAAAGCTCTACTTGTAAATTTGAATTTAGTAGGCAAATAAAACGCCTGGAGGGTTCTGATTTTATACGTAACGACGGATAAAGAAATCCTCGGCAAACTGTGTAAGAACGCAGCATTTAATGGTGTGCTCTCTCAAGGCTGTCGCGAGTCCCATTTCAAACTTTGGACCCGTCTTTAATCAGCGAACCATTTGGAGCTCAACGGCACGTGACTAGTGTAGTTGGCAGAAATAACTACTCAGATGTGTACTTCGTTACTTACTTCTTACAACTTTCCCTGTCTTGCAATTGTGCCACGCCTTTAAAGCCGAATATAAACTTTCAGAGCGAAAACATGTCCGCTCGCTCCTTTATTATAATAATGTCAACGTCGACTCTGCCAATGACAATTATAGAATTTCTCTTTCCGTCTCACGTTCACCCCCATGCGTTTACAAAGGGTGTGAAGTTTCAAGGATGAGCTCTTTCCTAATATAAGAATTTATTGCTTGCAGATAGACAAGACAACGCCAAAAATCTTTTTTTTTCTATCTATATTACATCTACAAGTAATCAAACTGTTTATTTTTCACTACTGGATGCAACCAGGGTTTGAATCGGCAGTCAATTTTTTTTGAGTGGCAACTTGAGTAACTGAATAAAGCAACCGACATTTAGTTGTTTAAAACTAGAAAGTTTTTCCTTCATCCTTCTTCCAAACTAGCAATCCTGCAAAAATAAAAGATGCCACTGAACTTTATTTTAATCTGCTAAAAGTCGTACAAACGTAAAGGTTTTTCTGTCAAAAACAAACCTTACTTCAATTTTTTCTAACTGTTTATTGATTGAAGGCACTTTATACACTCCTCATCAAAACAAACGCAACACCCTGACATTTTCGTATATTTACGAGAATATCTGATTTAACGCAAATCAAAAAAAGTACAAAATAAAAAGTTTTATCATTATTAAACAAGAAAATTTGCTAACGTCATGACAAAATATGTTTAAAAAATTAAAGATAAACACTTTTGAGCAGTTTGAGGTTAAATAACACAGAACTCCTAATTTTTTATGTACATACAGTCAATTTAATTGTGTCTCCCTCTTCGTGTTCTCAAAAACTACTCAACCTGGAAAAAAATTAAGCTATATTTTTAAGCATAAGATCTACATCCAATGATTGCAATAAGTGAAGTTTGTTCATTAAAAAAAATTAAACTTGTTTTTCAAAAGGTAACATACATGTCCTCATATGAGGATTCATCAATAATTGAATGGAATGAAAAATGGCGGACACCATGTGATCGGATAATAAAAACGTAGATTTTTCCCTTCAAATTAACGCTTTTCCTGTCAAATTAACCCTTTATGATTTCAATTTACCGACATTTAGTTTAATTTCAAACTAAACCTTTTTAAGTTCAAATTCAATTTTTAAATTTAAATTAATTTTAAACTTTTAACATCACATTTTTACATCAGATTAATCTTTTTTAATTCTAAATTGTATAAACTTATAATTCTATATTTAAAGCATTGAAAAAACTTACAATATGGTATAAAATATAAGTACGTAAAGCCCTGTGTATTTGAATTAGCTTTACTATAAAATATTTGGGCTCTTATATAAAAAACCATAAAACAATTTTAAAAAATTGGGTACAATTAAAATGAACAATTATTAATTATTAAAATAAAGGGTAAATTTTTATATAATAGTAAAAAATTTCTTAACGAAACTGAAATATGAAAAGAAAAATGGGAATTTTATATTAATTTCAATTAAATTGAACTTAATTTTACGTTACGTGTTTGCATTTCATACTGTCTTCTTTTTTGTGGTTTTAAATGATTTTTATTAAAAAAATTTAAATTTAATTTGAACTTAAAAAAGTTAATAGGAATTTTGCAGTTGAAGTTTCAAAATCCTAATGTACTATTTTTTAACTAACTGTTTGTATACAAAAATCGAATTCTCAGGAAGTAAACGTTAATTTTTCACTGAAGATAACTTAGTTTTGAAAAATTCAGTATTTGTGTTTACAGGTCAATTAATATTTTTTACCCAATTAAATCTTTTTTTATTTTAAATTGACCTTTTGAGAACTACATTAACCCATGTTAATTTTTAATTAACCTATTTTTCCATGAAATAAACCATTTTTTAATTTAAAATGAACCGTATTTTCCCATGAAATAAAACCTTTTTAATTATCTTACAATTAATTAGGTTTTTAGTCGAGATAAAAAAGTCAATGGCACGAGCGGGATTCGAACCCACGATCTTCGGCTTGATACGCCGCTGCTCTACCACTTGAGCTATCGTGACTTCGATCCACTCGGAATGCAACTCCCCATCTCAACCTACAACCTTTCGAATTTTCCCTCTTCTTGCCATTTTTCAAATGTCGTGTAATCTATTTGATTCTCGGCGACAAATGAATTGGCCACGGAGAGCTTTAGTGAAGGTATACTACATTTTAAACTTATTAATTTCACTAGTTAATTAATTGTAAGGTTTTAATTGGTCAAGCGAACCACGAAACTAGTGAATTTAATACTTTTTAATTATAATTAACTATATTTCCTTTTACATTAACCTTTTTTATACCACATGAAAATTAATTAAAGCTAACATTAAAAATATTACAAAATTAATTATTCAGAAATCGTGAGATGCTGTCTGGTGTGATGTTGGTTTCAGAAAAACATTTTCTTTATCGTGCCAACGTTTCGATCTTTATTGAGATCATCTTCAGGGCTCAAAGTATTTGTCTTCTTTGCAATTGTGCCATTCTTGCGTGTCGTGTTGAGAGTGCTCACGCAAGAATGGCACAATTACACAGAAGACAAACACTTTGAACCCTGAAGATGATCTCAATAAAGATCGAAACGTTGGCACGATAAAGAAAATGTTTTTCTGAAACCTACATCACACCAGACCGCATCTCACGATTTCTGAATAATTATCGATTAACGGTCACTAATCACCACACATTACAAAATTAAATATAAAAACGAAATTTTCTTTTATTTTGACAGCTTTTAATAATTTTATTAAAAATGTCGAAATAATAAAGGAATCATTTGTTTTATGTTTAATTTGATACGACCTTGAATTTTAATTGTAATTAATTTTCATGTGGTATTTCAGATAAGAACTAATTTTATATCTTACAAAAATGGTAAAATTAAAAGAATAATGTTTTATTTTGATATTTAATTTTATATCATTTTTTTTATCTCAATTGTAATTACTTTTCATATGTTCTTTTAAAAGCCCAATTATTTTATACTTGAAAGAAATTCTCAAATATTAATTAATTTCACTATGCATACTTATATTTCATACCATCTGTCGAGTTTTTTATGCTCTAAAATGGGTTAATTTGAAGTTAAAAAGGGTTAGTTTGAAATAAAAAAATCTAATGTGAAATAAATGAAAGGTTAATTTGAAGTTAAAAATGGTTAATGTTAGATTAAAATGGTTAATTTGAATTAAAAAAGTTAATATAGAATAAAAATGATTAATTCGAAATTTTATAGAGTTAATGTAAAAAGGCTAATTTGACGGAAAAAGCTAAATATCTAAAGTTTTATGAACCGATTTTACCAGTTTTAGCAATTTTTTTTTAAATCAAATTTACCGAGAATTGGACAAAAAACGGGATAAACTTATTAAAGTCCCCATTTAATAATGCTTGGTCCCTCATTTATCTAAATTTAACACAGTCACCTTAATTATTTTTACATTTCACATAAATTCTAATGATATTGTGTCCTACGATATAAAAAACCTAAACAAATATTATTTATGGTTATTATTATTACTTTTTTATAGAAGGAAATCAATCTACTTTAATCTAAAATTTCTCGTTTGAAACAATTATTAATCTGAAGAAAACCAGGGAAAAACGGAAAATCCCGAATTACTTCCAACATAGAGCCTCATAGGGGCAATGTTTATCTTTCTCTAAGAATGGCTTTTATTTTTTTATATTATTTCTGCCGTATAATCCTATAAATGTTCGATGATACCGTCGCACTTACTTTTTAAAGATAAATGCAATACAGTAGGTTATGACTTACTACTTGAAGAGGACACTAGATGAAAAATTAGCAAAACTAAGCCAGCCATTAAAATTAAATAGAAAATCTGTCAAACTTAAAAATACTACTACTACTACGACATTACTATAAATAGTCTATTTTTAATTATAATATAGCGTATTATAACATAATTAAGAAAAATTAAATAAATAAAATAGGTTCATTAAAGCCCAACCTGGCAAAAAGTTTTATGTAAAAAAAAATGTAAGAAAAATCCATCGGAGCAGGGTCTTGATGCTTTTAACGTTAAATATAGCGACAGGGAAGTTTTCATTATTTATCCAAACTCCTTTCTCGTCGTTTATTTGGGAAAAGTTTTGACATACTCGATGAAAATTACATTATTAATCGGCCTTTTGAAAAATGATTTTGTTTAGTAGCACCTGAGTGAGGACGGGCGTGAGGCTTAGCAAGCAGTCGCTGCTTTGACTTAAGGCCTCACAGGAAACGCGGTAATGAATGGCTGAGAGTTGGTGTCCACAGAACAGCGCGTATTTCGGCCGGTGTCCGTGGTGCGACCCAGCCGTGAATCGTTCTCGAACAATGGGAAACGCGGGGAAACTTTTCTAATATAATTTGACAGTTTCAATTTGTCATAGGGCGACTAAGGTCGGACTAATGAAAAAAATTACAACAAAAATCACAAAATCTTAACTGTTTTTCAGTACTCTATTCATGAAGAAAACGACTTCCTATCAATTTTCTTATCTCATTGGTAATGTGTATACTTAGAGCTGTAAGTAATTATGGTGCAAAAAAACTGAGCTACATGTTGTCTCTTCAGGAGCGCACTCTGGTCATGAAAACGAGGATCATGAAAAAGAATAAATCTCCATGTCGCTTGTTGCACTCGTCCACCACACAGTACGCGAAATTTCATAAAACAAATTATGGAAAACTGTACACAATGATATATCTATAAAAGGCCCATTACCGAACGATGACATTAAAAAATTGGAAACAATGAACTTAATCGAATTCATTTATAAAATATAAATATCCGATGAAAAGAAACAACCGGTGGGGGGATAGAAAAAAAGGAAATGTCATATAGTCATATTCGAGTTGGTTAATAGTGTTCCCACATACACGCCGATATTGCAACCGGTTTCGCACTGACTGCCCCTCGAGATTTCATAAATTCGCATTCCGTCTGATGTCTATAAATCACTCGTAGAAAAGGGGGCACCGTGACATGAAAACATTTAAGATACGCTCGTTTAACTCATTCACACCCTGCATGCACTTTCTGTTTACTTCATTTAAACGCTTTATAAACACAGTCTGGGAAATTTGTTTTTCTCCATTTCTTCAAATACAGTTTCCTGAAAAGCGTTTAACTCGTTTAAAATTTATAATTTTTTTGCCTTTAGATTCAGAAAACATTAATGTTTAAAGTATCTTTTTTTCATTAATGTTCTATTTTATGCAGCATTATGTGTTTGTTATTTTTATTTTGTAGCTTGAAACGATTTTGACTAAAATCAGATCTGACTTTATTGTTTATTTAATAGCATTAAATGAGAAAATTAATATATATTGTATTATTTTTGTAATCTATTTGTCAACCGGTTCTTTTTTACATATGGATTACCCCTTTTAACACTTTAAATAATTCTTCTATTTTTTAAAATATACAATAATTGTTCATAAAACAATTAATTTATATTTCATAAAAATTTCTAATTGATATGAGAATTGTACACGATTAAAGCCGGGAACACACTTACCCGATGCAAAGTTATGCGACGCTACCCGATGCTACCCGATGCAAATCCAAAGTCCAATTTTCCATAAGGTTGTATTACCCCCGTGCACATCTGCCCCATGCTACGCAACGCTACCCTACTCTACGCTCTGCGATCCCCACTGTCCAAATTTTCGTCGGGTAGTATCGAGTACTGTCGAAGACAAAAAATCCGGACACTAATATTTTTATTTCAAACTATGTGTATTATTGTCGTTATATTTATTACAACAAACATATTCTGAAATAAACCAAATCAACCTAGATCAAAAATTCATGTTTTTATTTAAAAAAATTAATTTTAATGGTTTGGTAGAAAATTGATCAAAACGCGGGAATACCATTTTTTGATATAATGAATTTAACTAACAATTTATTACATGGATATGCTTATAAAATGTAACTAACAATTTCAAGGTTTACTCATAAAAGTACACCATTTTCGTCTAGTAGCGTCAGAACAGGACACTCATATTTTTTGTAGTTTATTTCAAACTGTGTATATGATATTTTGTCGTGATATTAATTACAACATTCTTATTTTAATATAAACCAAATTAAACGGATCAAAAATTCATGAGGTTTTATAAAAATTATTTAATTATGATGGTTAGGCAGAAAATTTATCAAAACACCTGAATAATTTTATTTAAAATCATTAAGTTTAACAAACAATTTATTACATGGTTGTGCTCATAAAATTTAACTAACAATTTATTACATGGTTGTGCTCATAAAATTTAACTAACAATTTATTACATGGTTGTGCTCATAAAATTTAACTAATAATTTATTACATGGTTTTGCTCAAAATAGTGCATAAAGAACAAATGCGTTACGATTGCGATAGCGATTTGTGATACACGCTGTGTGACTGTACGTGGCGTGCGCTTGACGTCGCATAGATGTGCACGTCGGGTAGCGTCGGGTCACGTAGCGTAGCGTTGCATCGGGCGTTCCTCGGTTAACTGTCATCTGTGGTAACCGATCTCTGTTAATGGTTTTCCTTGAAAATTTTCTTTTTTATGAACCACAGAAATGTTCTCTTATTGCTAAGAGTGGCCTTCCTAATTTCCATAGCCTTCTATCAAGGCTTTTACTTAATTTCTGTTGATTTGCATTTCCTTTTTCTCCCATTAAGTTGTTCCTTACGTGCCTGGTGTCCGGGGTACGTTACCAGCATTTATTTATTTTTCTTAAAGCAAAATTCTTTTTCTTTTTTAATGTGGCTATTGTTTATGCCATAAAATTGATTTAGGCATGTTTTGTTCCGAAGTCTGGAATAATCCGAGATATGATGTCTACTGCCTTCTTGTCCGAAATTCCCCAATGATGCATGATCCACCTTAGCGTTGCGCTATTAGCCAGATTATTTTCGTTATTCCAGACAGTTTTTGAGTGGATCTCGTATATTTGAACAGCATTTAGAGCTGGCTGTCTGATACTATTATTATTGTTACACTCTTGAGATGTCTATTTGTCTAGTAATTTGGCCTGAAAGATGGTTGTGGGTCCCAAGACTATGTGGAACTTATTGTTTTTGCTCAATTTCGTACTGCTTTTCATCTTTGAGATCAGATAAACTATAGAAGCCTTCCAGGGTTTTCGTTTTCTTCTTTTAAGGAGAGACAAGTGCGATCTTATCCAAAAGGGAAAAACTCCTCCACTTTGGTAAATTTTTCTCAAAGAATCACTGAATTTTATTGCAGGCACAATTTGCATTGTTTACCAACGTTATTGACTTAAATTTACTACTTTATATTTTGTAATATTATCACCTATTCTTATGCATTATACAATGGATTTTCTATAAATTTACTCTTTGATTGACGAGGTTCTGAATCCAGATGAAAGGTAGAAGACTGAAATAGAGTGTTGGCTATTTGTAAACTAATTAGCAGAGTTTTTCTCTCCGAATCTGCCCCATTCACCGGACCATCAGGTTCCATTTATCCACCCTTCGCCTAATACTGGAATTATTCGTTTTTTCTTAACACCAATGAATTTTTTATAACTTTTAAATAGCATCAGTTAAAACGGTTAAGTTTTATTATCAGCCCGCTGATTTCATCACAAGAGCCAGCCCGGTGAACAATAAGCTATATTATTTAAGAAATTGGCGATAGTGACTCACAGAAATAACAAAATGATATAATTTCCGATTAAATCCGCTTCTTACCTCAAATTATTCAGCTTTAAAGATAAGCTAATTATATCGATAATTTTAACCCTTAAACAATAACAAATTTGTCTTTACGTAATTACAAAGTGTTTTGCCTAGTCAGCTGTGCTGTTTAACAATATTTAGCATTTTTTAAGCACT
Source organism: Cimex lectularius (assembly GCF_000648675.2). Taxonomy (NCBI): domain Eukaryota; kingdom Metazoa; phylum Arthropoda; class Insecta; order Hemiptera; family Cimicidae; genus Cimex; species Cimex lectularius. The sequence continues at coordinate 195,639 of NW_019392770.1, read as the reverse complement.
TCAAGCAGAGAGTCAGTAACCAGATCCAGATGCTCAAATGGCTGCAATTCAACACAAAATACGCGAGAAAGACAGGAAAGAGAAGGAATATACGCGAAGGGCCGGCGATGACCTCAGCTGTTTGTCGGCCCATAAACCTCCCACTTTTATANTATTTAAGTACTTCAAGAGTTGTAGGGAGTTGATCTCGCGGCCAAAGATTTATTTTGAGATGGCTCCAAACCTGTCACTTGGGTTAATTTCATGACTTTGCTGGACACTCAAGGCTATAAATACCTGTATGCATGTTGCTTTTGTGGTTCATCATTATTATGCATTATCGTAAGCAATGATTCAGAGCTTAAGTAAAAAACATGGTATTGTAGGATCATCGCCACATATGTTAAGTCATTCAAGCGTTCCATGGATTAGAAGTCAATAATTCCCAAGAAATGCCTCGCCGGAACCTGAGAAACCATCCTCCAATTATTTCACGTTTTATTAATAATATTTACAGGGCCAAAGCCCGCGCAGGTGCCCCTTATGCAGAGAAAAGTTGCTCGATGTGTCGTGCCTTGGCTCCATACAGAAAGCTTGTAGGCATGCCGCCGGACTTAAGAAGAGGACTCGAACACGGTAGCGAGTTTCAGATTCCCCTGTTCCGCTTTTTAGGGGAAATTGGGTTTTTTTATTGTATATAATATGTCTTATGTGTTGTCTGTCTATATGTTTGTCTGAGTGAATGTATTTATTAGCGTGAATGGCAAGAGGTGAGGGTGTCACGTCATCATCGCCCCTCGAACGTTGAGAGCGAATGAGTAGTGTGTTCCGGTCGATGGCGGAATTTTTATACTAGTACTCCATCGAACCCAATCTAGATTAGTTTAAGTATAGGTCGGTGGAGGAATATCAAGTACTCCGCCGACCAAACGGAATGAGTGTACTGTATGGATGTATTTATGTGAATGAATGTAGTGTTTGAAAGGGTAAATAGAATATAGTCTTAATTGGGGGCTGAAATGACATACATGTCGAAAGTACCAGTCAAAAAAAAAAAAATAATAATAATATTTACACATTTAATTATTCTTTCATAAATCTCTGACACGATAGGATGTAAATGACATCCAATAAACTTTGTTATAGTGGATAGATAGAAGTAAAATTTTATCTGTGCGGGTCAATTTTATAGGGGGGCTGTCTTTCTCTAAACAAAATAAAATTAGTTTTAAAAATAAATGTGTTAGAGAATAGGATTTTTATAATTTGATTAACTATTAAAATAATAAAAAAATAAAGCTATCGACGTATCCATTTCCCTGGGCAGAGATTGGCGATTTTACGAGATCACAAATTGTGAGAGTTAGCAACTCGCAATAACCGCGAGATGTAGCAATATAGGAAATATGGAATGATCCAGTGGCTCGTTTTATCGCTGCTGTCACACGATTTACGCTTATTGTTTTTGTTATTTTTAATTGCGGTTAATACTTAGAGTTAACCAGAGATTAATTACTTTCCGGAAAATTCGGTTAAACGTGTGCGTTTATTTTGAATAGTCATTTTCTGTTGAGATTTCATGAATCTAATTTAACCCTTTATTTAAACAATAATAAAATCAACTTCCTCAGGATATCATTTATACTCGAAATACTCATTTGTAGGTAATACAACTCATGGAAAAATTAATGTAGTACTTTTGGTTGTTTAGCGGACGGTGAAGAAAAAGAAATAGTGGCCGCAAAATTCGATAACTGAATACAGATGGGTGTAAACTACAATTCGATTAAAATTAGATACATTTCAACCAAAACTTTCCATAAAAAAGATTAACTAATTGAAGGAGGTAATTAGGTTAATAGACTACTAAATATAATGGATTTAATAAGTAAAACGAAATATAACTTCACTAACAGTTCCCCGTGGCCTTTTCATTTGTCGCCGAGAATCGAATCTTGATTTCACGACATTTGAAAAATGGCAAGTAGAGGGAAAAGTCGAAAGGTTGTAGGTTGAGATGGGGAGTTGGAGTCCGAGAGGATCGAAGTCACGATAGCTCAAGTGGTAGAGCAGCGGCGTATTTAGCCTAAGGTCGTGGGTTCGAATCCCGCTCGTGGCGATAGCTTTTTCATTTCAACCAAAACTTTCCATAAAAAAGATTAATTAATTGAAGGAGGTAATTTGGTCAATAGACTACTAAATATAATGGATTTAATAAGTAAAAGGAAATATAATTTCACTAACAGCTCCCCGTGGCCATTTCATTTGTCGCCGAGAATCGAATCCTGACTACACGATATTTGAAAAATGGCAAAAAGGAAGGAAAATTCAAAAGGGTTAGGTTGAGATGAGGAGTTGGTGTCCGAGTGGATCGAAGACACGATAGTTCAAGTGGTAGAGCAGCGGCGTATTGAGCCGAAGGCCTGGGCTCGAATCCCGCTCGTGGCACTAACTTTTTAATTTCAACCAGAAACCTTACATTAAAACATTAATTAATTGAAAGAACTAATTTGGTCACAAGACCACTAAATATAATGGATTTAATACATTAGTTACTTCGTGTTGTGCTTTATATGATATTCCAAATACCATGAGCTGTATCTCATATTTGAAGGTATGTCAACAATTTTCGTTCCGTTCCTATCAGTTCCATGAGCCAGCAAGGTTTTAGAATTGTTGACACCATTTCCTCCGCTCTAGACATGAATAAGTATTGATTGGGTGAGTTTCGGAATTGGACGTTCCTTTGGATAGGATCTGCTACCCATGTAAAACATAAACTCTTCCTTATTATCTAATCTACAAGTACACCAATAGTTAACCGTTACAAACCGGCGTCCTAAAAGGGAGCTTTCTTGGTCCCATTTTTTGTTCCATTTATACTACTTTCTTATACATTCCAATACAATCATTTCCACCTGTGCGGTGATCCCGCAATTTTCTCTTTTAACCTCCTTCATCGAAGAACATCTTGAGTTTAATAAATACTGGTACAAAAATTCGAGGATAAGACTGAACTGGGAAAAATGTATTATAAAACCAGTCTTCCCCACTGTTCATCAATTTTCACGCTTGTTACTTAAGACTATTTGTAGACACCAGAAGTGGAATCCCCTACACAAGGAGACAAAAATTTAACAGTAGACTAGGCCAATTACGAAGACTTTTATTGGCAATCTGTTCTGAAAGGGGGGCAACTAACCATCCAACATCATGTATATTCATTCCTTTTAACCCGTAGCCCTCAGACATACAAAAGGACTACGCACCAACCTTACTTTTGGTATACGCAACGACCTAAATATTGCTATTCCCCACGACCTGATTTGTTGCTTCTAAAAATTAAACAGCAAATTTTGATACATACTGACCCTAATTCTCAAGCCATGTATACTCTTTCATATTGAGTGCCAGCGTTGGAAAAGTAGGGTTTAATAACAATAAAAATGTGACTGTACTCTATCCGAGACATCACTGCAAGCAAATTGGACATACGGAGTGGAACGTTCAGGTCGTGCCGATTCATCCGATATCCCTTAATTGCATCAGCCCTGACACACGTGGCGTTTATTTGAGCTGTTTTTCTTGTTTGTTCCCCACTTTCTTGAGGGGTTGTTCGTTTGTCAGTCTTCTAATTTACTTTTATGATGCAAAAAATAGACGTGGAGAAAAAAATTTGTAATGCGGCATTTTATTTTACTATGTAACTCGTCAAAACTGCCCATTTACAACCTGGTAATGTTAAAACATTCTTCAGGGTGTTTCCTCATCTCTGAAAACAAANAGCAAAACCGAAGCGGTAAACGCTTCGGTCAAAACCGCTCCGTGTGTCAGCGCCCTTAATCCTGCTAAACAAAAGTTCTCTGGCAAACTGTCAAATCCTCAATATTGCCTTTTTCAACAAGCTTATTTGTACACGCTTCCAAAAGTTACACAGCAAGCTTTCGATCCATCCCCATCCTACTTCCCCATCCTGAGTTCTATACCACAGAATAGAACAAAAAAACGTATAAGAGGATTAACTCTGCTGTTGCTAAGATAGAGTATACCTAAGACTCTCACCAAGTCTGGCAAACTTACTGATACAATTAGAGAGGATTAAACTCAGAGGAGTGAGATAATTATTAAATGATGACCGCATTTGTCGGTTATGCAGTGGGAAGGAAGTAACAGCCATCCATATAAATTTCGAATGCGCAGCAACCGCACAACGGAGACATAAGCTGGGATTCAGAAAACCCAGTGAGATTAGATCTTTTTTTTTTTTTTTTTTTTTTTTTTTTTTTTTTTTTTTTTTTTTTTTTTTTCCATGACACGTTGAATTTNTTTTTTTTTTTTAATTGGCCTTATGATCTTTGCATATTAGCCATGACGAATCTCTTATATATGTTGTTCAAATTGGGGGTTATCGGGAAAAAAGGGCCAGAGGCGACGGTGGGAATCGAACCCACGACCGCGGCGTGAGAGTCTCTCATGCTAACCACTCAGCTACCGCGGCCGAGTGTATTTACTAGCTCAATATTTATTCATTTATTTACTTTTTATATGTGTTATTAGTTGTACTTTATCCATAAAGTTAATCCTTTTTAATTTGGATTTAACCCTTCTCCTTATCACATTTAACCTTTTTATTTTGAAATTAACTGCTTTTAATTTCAAATTAATTCATTTTAACTTCAAATTAACCATTTTTAATTTGGATTTTACCCCTTTTAACGACAAATGAACCTTTCTCAATTTCAATTTAACCCCATTTTGACTACAAATTAAACCTTGTTTTTTCAAATAAATCCTTTCAACCTTTTACTGCATTAAAAACATTGATGCAAAAATTGTGATGATATGAAATGTTCGTGTGTAAGGTAAAATTCCTGTACTGTTAAGAATTTGTTTTATATATGCAACGTTTACAATTAAATATAAATCCATAATATTTCGTGATCCGATTGACCAAATAACTTCTTAAAAAATGGCAAAAAGGAGGGAAAATCAAAAGGTGCAGTTGAGATGAGAAGTTGGTGTCCGAGTGGATCGAGTCACGATAGCTCAAGTGGTAGAGCAGCGGCGTATCAAGCCGAAGATCGTAGGTTCGAATCCCGCTCGTGCCATTGACTTTTTTATCTCAACTAAAAACCTTAATTAATTGTAATATATTAATTGGTCGAGCGGACCACGAAATTAGTGAATTTAATAACTTCTTTAGGTTCTTTAGGATCGAAGTCACGATAGCTCAAGTGGTAGAGCAGCGGCGTATTTAGCCGAAGGTCGTGAGTTCGAATCCCGCTCGTGCCATTGACTTTTTTATCTCAACCAATACCTTACATAAAAATTATATATTATACAATAGATTTTATATATACAATTGAAATGAAAATTATATAAAATTAAGTATAAAAACAAATGCCCTTTTTTATATATTATTATTACATTATAGACACATTATACATACATTGCACACCATCATCATTATCATTCTGCTAGTCTAGCTCGCCGAATTGTTGTTGAGTGGGCTAACTCTACGTTGATAGAGAAATTCATATTTCAATCCACATCACTCAAAGAACGTAAATTGTTTGTAGACTGAAATTGATTTTTTGTTCATTTTTCTAAGCGTGCATTGACTTGTCCGGTTCTGCCACAAAAATCTTTTCTCATAAATGTTATACTTTCAAAGATTCACCACGTCGTGTTCTAAAATTGTAGCAATTAGTGGAAAAGGGTTATAATTATCGAGTGAGCGAACTAGAGTCTGAGGCCGGCTAAGCCCTCACACAAGTGTGAAACTATCGGCTTTCTCTGGAGCCATTTCTACGGCCATTTTCTCGGATTTCCCTACACGAGAAAACTACACGGGTTTAAGCACGTTTTACAGTTTAAAACGACGCTGTGTTAAGTAAACATGAATTTTATGATTTTTTAAGGGTCTTTCGACAAGAAGGTCATTTCAGCTTTTTCACTCCTATCTTAAATATATTATTTCTTATTTATGTACCGCGGAGGTACACACATGATCAAATATGAGATATCTACAAGTATATACAATAAAAGAGTTTGTGGGGGACACAAAATCTCGCTTTCGTGTTCCACCACAATTCTCATATACTGTTGCATTCCTACACGCATTCTATATAGAAGCAAGGCATGTCACCCTTTAAATAAGTAGACCCTGTGACCATTATTTGATACTATTTTAAAGCTAACTATTTATTTTTTACAATTGAGAATGGCCCAGAAGACCATGTTTAATTGTTAGGATTATTTAATATTCCGCCATCTTTTCGTGTAAAGGTTAATACAGTGTATGTTTACCATATCATTCCTCGTGTTTGTGGGCATGTGGACTGTCTGTCAGGGCCATCTCGCAATCTTTTATGTTTGATTATTACCATTTTTGGCCCTGCTTAGATGAGGATAAACTGCTTTCTTCGAACCTCGGATTGTAGCAAATCCAAAATTCACGTAATCTACTGTTTTATGTTATAAGTAAAACCTTTCGTTAAAAGGTGTTTTTCACTAATGCGTGACCTGAAGTTTACATTCAATTTTGCGTAAAAAGTTTTTTCATGCTAAAGTTTTATTGATTCTTGATATGTATTTATTTTAATTAATCAATTTATTTCAAACGACAAATCTCTGAAAAGACAAAATTGTCTGTTTTTCTGAATTTGGAGTTTTAAATATTCTCCTACAGCAAAAATGTTTTATTTAAAGAATCAACAAAAATGTGAAATACGATTTTTTTTAAAACAACGTTTGTTTAAGACTGAATACAAGTCATTTTAAGGCTAATTAAGTTATACCTGATTGACAATACAAAACACTGGACAAAGGTTTTCAATAGAATTGCTCTCGTGAAAAAAATAGGTAAAAAGTACATAGATTTTATTTCTCATTATTTTATTGTTTTTATTAAGCAGATTAGATTACATCATTGGATTGAAAAAGAAAAAAAATGGTTTTAAAGATCAAAGAAGAAGATAGTGTAGGCGACCATGAAGAAGGCGATGCGTGTCATGACGAAAAACAATGCCATCCCGATCATGAAAGATTCGACACGTTTCAGGACGAAACATGCGTACTCCTCCGGGTACGGGTGGTCTTCTCCGGCGGATTTCTTCAATATGTCGTAAAGGACAGGCCTCAGGAGGAAGATGTGCAGGCAGACCATTAGGAGGAATTTCTCGACCTGGAGGACCAAGAAACCGTTGAGAAGAGCGAGTTGGTCCTGCTGGTTCACCGTCATTTTCGGTTGGCAAAACGTCGACTGAGTGTTGTTTGGAGTTTGGATCTAAGCCTTGTGTGATTCAGTTCTTTATCCCTTGTTAGTTATCAAAGTCTGACTTGTAACTGAAGTAAGAAAATAATATGAGAAACGTCTGATCGCCTCGATAAGCGCTCTCTGGAAGGGGTCGTTTAGTCACGTTTTATAGGAGAATACAAATCGAATTTCTTTTATCTTGTTGCTAATTGATTTTATGACTTATAGTCGTTTTGGTAACCAACGTAGCAAAGTTTTCACTTGATTTTATTTACTTATTATACGCAATTTAAATCTAAATCACTGGAATTGAAACCGACAGTTTATTTTAAAAGATTTTATTAACTTAAAAAAAAATTATTAACTTTCTCTTTTCTTCTTTGCATATGCCAAATTCAAAATAAAATTTCACTTGAATTTGGTTTGCACTAGTTGTTAATAGTTTTGATTGTCTTTAAAAACTGACTGCTGTTTTTAGTGGTTTACGTACATTTTCGAAACATAAATTTGAACCTGCCTGAATTAATTTTTGTGATATTTATGTAGACTACCAAGTGAAGCAGGTTCTTTGCGTTTCTGTCTACTTTACGCGCTGCTACCATCTATCAGACGTGTACAATCTTAAAATATGGAAATAGTGTGAATTACCTATCTAATTAAATCATACCAATACATTTTTTTGTTAATTTATGATCTGTCCTTATACTGTCATACATAATAATCCATGGGGGCGTCGGTCGCCGCAACCGTTAAGGAGTTGACACGGCGCTTAAGGTAAAGGTCCTGTGATATGACCTCTGCAGTTGCGAACCCTGGCTAATGGCTAATGTGGTGTCTCGCCCACAATCAGTAAAAAAATGTAGAAATCTTGGCACAATGTATATCAATAAGGCAGGACAGAAGAAAAAATTACGAGGATATTAAACAAAAATAACAAATGTTAACGTGAGTTCTCTGCTTGGAGGGAGAGGAGGTGATTATACAGGTGGGATTTGAAGGAGGAAAAGGAGGCAGCGTGACCAATAGAAAGGGGAAGAGAGTTCCAGAGTTTAGGGGCTCGGATCAAAAAGGATCTTTCGAAGGAATGGGTTGTATGTTGCGGAAGAATAAGGTCGATTGGGGATGAGCGGGTCTTACGAGTGAGATGTGAGGAGTTGAATTGGAGGGATTGGATGATGTAACGAGGACGACAAGTGTGGATGGACTGGAAAAGAAAGCAACCTAGGAAATACTGTGCAGGAGGGGAATAGCCAGGAAAGTCGGGAACACAACCCCGACACCCGGGATCCCCAATCTTATACAATTCATAATACGCTTCAATCGCGCGTTCGCCCGCTCCGAGAGACCACCGTATGCCACACAGCTATAATCGAAGAAGGGAAGTATAAGGGAAGTCAAACAAGGAGTTTGAGGGTGGAGAAAGGTAAGAGAAGCCAACGAAACAGGCTGAGGGAGGCAATGGAATGGCGGGAAATTTGGGAAATGTGAGAATGCCAGGAAAGGTTTTGGTCAAAGACTACTCCTAAGTTTTTTAAGAAGGTCCACTTCGGACTATTAGTACATTTCAGTTGTTTTCTAAAGTCCATACATTAGGCAAAACGAACATATAACTCCTAGGTTTTTAACCGAAGAGCAGAAGGGGATGGGATGGTTATTTAGCATGAGAGGTGGGATGCTGGGGAGGGAATTGAGGAGTTGCCTGGACCCGATAATTATGGCGGTGGATTTGGACGGATTGAGGACTAGGGAATTTTTATGGGCCCATTCGTTGATGGAGTTTAGGTCTTTTTGGATCTTGAGAATGGCCGAGTGAAGATCGGAAGGGTGGAAGGATATGTATATTTGGGAGTCATCGGCGTATAGGTGATAGTTACAGGACTGGATGGAGTCGGGCAGATCATTGATATAAATGGAAAAAAGGATAGAGCCTTGGGGCACCCCAGATTTTAGAGGGAGGAAGGAGGAGGTAAGGCCACTTGGTGGGTTTTGTGGTGCACTCTACTTAATTCTCAAAGCACTCAAGCTAATAAATGCGATCACTAAATTAATTTATCCGCTTGAAGGAAATAAGCAATACACTCTGCATTTCAATAGTTCTTTGATACCCATGAATAGGCCACACGTTGCTCTGTGCGGCGGTAACTGTTCACATACGAATGTTTTCCACAGTCAATTTGAAAAAAGTAAAAAATTGACCTCTTACAAGGCTTTATAAAAATTAATTACTTACAATACTTATAAATGGGCTTCAGTACCCGGCACCGGAGGGTTGATATGATGATATGACCTCTACAGTTGAGAACCCTCGTAAAATAAAAAAATAAAAATTTCCGTCAGTCAGGAGGGCTTAACGGTCAATGTTCCGGGTCGTGGGCTTGGAATAAAACGGATTTAAAACATGTTTTTTTCATATTATGAATTCAATCAATTAAAACATGCTGGGATATAGGCATAATAAAACTGAGTTATCAACTATATCTTCCATTTTGTTTAAATAAACCGTAAAAATTAATGAAAGGAATTTGAAATGAAATATATTTTCCTTATTTTAAAATTGTAAAAACGGATGTGGTCGAGACAGGATATCAATTGAATTTTGAACCTTCGGTAAAGGGGTTAAGAGGCTGTTGAAATTCAGGAAGGCATTGCGGATTAACGACTCGTTATTAACGCCATTACTCGACTTGATGCATTTTCGGAATATTTAAATTGTAAAATAACTCTCATTGGTGGCGTTAACTGTTATAACAAGCTTAAACGGTGCTAAAAGTGTTAACAGAGTTTAAAGAAGCGTGTTTTGAATGGAAAAAAGGTGTCGGCTCGCCGGAGGAGGAGGAGGGTGGAATTCGCCGTGGAAGGGAAGGTAGATAACAAAGTGGATGTAGTTAGGAATGCAGGAGTAATCCAGAAACGCCGGCTTAATAGAAGAAGGAACCCTCTTTCCCGCCTTATTAGGAGATCCCATGCAGCCAGGCCCATAGAATAAAACACATCTTTTCGGCCCTTATTCCCTCTTAAAAGTTCCCTATTGCACTTTTAAACCGTTCCCGACTAGTCGAGATGAAATTATTCATTGAACCGGAGCCACGGACCGTCCGGTTAAATATTTATAGGCTATTTCTTCCCTGTGTTTAATTAAAAGGCCGTGAAGTTGTACTCCTTGTCCATATATGGGGTGGGGGGTGAAGTCGTTGTGTATGCAAGCCGGCAGCTACAGCTCCTGTCAGCCTTGTTAGCTTCCGAGACCCTGCTCCAATTCTACCGATATACCAGTACTCTCAACAACAATTGACAATAAACTTGAAACTGTTCATCTCAAACGAAGGGAGAGGCAACAACTCGTAAATTAATTACGAAATTGGTAAAAACCACAGATCAAAGAATCGTTTTTAAAAATCCCTCCCTCATCCTCAGCGTGACAATTCGACCTCAAATTTTTTCAATCAAATTGACACAAATAATATAACAAAGAGTAATATTTAATTTCTGCCCAACAGTAAAAATCTTGAAAATACATTCGAACATAGCCCTGCGTTATAGCATTTTCCTTCAAATTAAAACTTTTTAAATTTCAATTTAACCATTTCTAATTTCAAACTAAATCCTTTTTTCTATTTAAGTTTAAATACCTTTTCCTTGTAATTGGAGATAATTAACTTTGATGCGCTATTTTAAATAAGAACTTATTTTATTTGTTAAAAAAAATTTATATCAAAAGAAAAATCCTTTTTTATTGTTAAATTTTAATAACTTTTAATTTTAATTGCAGGTAATTAATTTTGATGAGGTATTTTAAATAAGTTCCTATTTTATGTGTTAGAAAAAATGTGATATCAACAGAAGAATCCTTTTTTTATATTTAAATGTATATAGCTTTTAATTTTGATTATAATTAATTTCCATACGGTTCCATTCTGAGAGCTATTTTATATTAAATCTTCTTAAATATTAAATATCTATTATTTTATATTAAATAAAAATTCTCAACTATACAGGAATTTTACTTTACCTCCTTATATGTATTTCATACCACTTCCTAAGTTTTTTAATTCTTTAAAAAAAGGTTTAATGTGAAATTTAAAATAGATAAATAGAAGTTAACAGTTCGATTTATTTGTGTTTATATTTAATTTTATATAAATTAATTTTAATTGTAATTAATTTTCAAATGGTCTTCTAAAAGGAAAATTATTTTATATTAAAAAAATAGTCAAAAATAGGAATTTTCCTTGAGATGCTTATATTTCATCTCAAAAGCTTTTTACGCTTTAAAAAAGAGTTCCTTTTGAAATTAAAAAGGGTTAAAATGGAATAAATAAAGGATAATTTGTCGATAAAAAGAATTATCTGACGGAAAAAACCTATAAATTTGTGCTTCCGCGGTTAGTGTTTTTACTCTTTTTTGCTTTAGCATTGAACGTATTGTTTTTAAATTATTACTTGGGAAGAAAAAGCCCGGTTAAGAAAGGCACAACGAGACGGGCGACTTCCAATCCATCTTCATGGATGTTTCGATTGATAAATGTCGTTACGGTATGACAGTCGCAGGACTAACATATAAACCAAAAAAAACCACACACCTTCAACCGGCCATAATTCATTGTTTTATAAGAGTTATTTGAAAAGTATGTACAAAGCATTCATAAAAAAAACTCTCAACGAAAAAACGCCAAATGACAACGAGAGTGATAAGGGAAAGAAAAAGTTTATTATAAAAACAATTATCGAGTAAAGAATAAAAAATAAATTAATTAAAAATAACAATTTTTAAAAAATGTTGTACCCCTTAATACCGAGTATTTTCACCTCTGACACAAATCACGAACGTTAAATGCCATTTGATTCCTTAGGAAAGATTTTCGGCGAAGTTGTGAAGAATTCTATCACATTCATCACGACCTCCTCCTAGAGAGTTAGGACCTGGGTTTTGCCGTTGTACAGATCGCTCAAGTTGGTCCCAGATATGTTCGATTGGGTTCAAAACTGGCCTTCGAGCCGGCCGCACCAATCACTCAATTCCAACCTCATTCAAATAGTCAGCTCATACGTGCACTATTGGGCCTGGCATTAACCTGCATTAGCAAGAATCTCTCACCGATGTGGGAGGGGGGAATGGCACTATGTATTCTTCGATTATGTCTTGTAAATGCTTTTGTGAAGTTAGAGATCTTCCTCGCCCAACAATCAATTCGGGCGTCCAAGGAAATTCCACCCAGATCATCAATAACCCAAAATGAAATGCCACTTGAGGACACTCCATATAGCATGAAACTAACCTTTCTCCTTAGTGTCTCCATATGAAATTACGCCCGTCTAAAGATTTGCGGCCAACTCTCACCTCATCTGTAAAGAGAACTCGTTAGCAATTTTCCAATGACCGATTCACACGTTCTAGAGCGAATTGAAGCCTGGCTATTTTATGAGCTGTGGTAACAAAGAGTGCAAGCCGGGTGCCGGGGTCTGAGGTTATTTTCATTGATCCTTCGTCTTGCAGTCCTGGAGGAAATCGAAACATTCACAGTTGTCTTATCTGATTTCTTATCTCATTTCCCATAATTCCGCAGTTTGAAAGAACATGATGACGGATGAATCCATCGTCGTTCTCCTCTGTAGACCTAGGTCGACCCTGTCTTGGTCATCTAGTGTGAAGCCCTGTTTCTCTGAATCGTCGAAAAAACCCATCCTATGGTAGAGAGATTTACACTCACAATCAGTCTCCTGGCGAATTCGCGCTTGCTGTATCCTTCCTCTAACCATGTTGTGACCCTGACACCGTCATACTCCAATGTCTGACTGTCGCCATTAAAAAAGCATTAAGAATAAGAATAATATAAAATCAAGCCAACGAAGGAAAAAGAATAACTGAAAGCGATCTTTAGTAGTAGAATGGAAGGGTATAATGCTACTTTTTGTGCAAGTGGGATTAATCAGTACAAACGTAAACAAAGGAAGTAAACGAAGAATTATTCACTCTATTATATTTCGTGGTTCCATTGACCAGATAACTTCTTTGAATCAATTAATTTTTATGTAAGGTATTGGTTGAAAGGAAAAAGTAAGTGTCACGAGCTGGATTCGAACCCACGACCTTAGGCTAAATACGCCGCTGCCCTACCACTGGAGCTATCGTGACTTCGGTCCACTCGGACACCAATTTGAAAAATGGCAAAAAGGAGGGAAAAATTCGAAAGGTGGGTTGAGATGGGAAATTGGTGTCCGAGTGGATCGAAGTCACGATAGTTCAAGTGGTAGATCAACGGCGTATTTAGCCGAAGATCGTGGGTTCGAATCCCTCTCGTGCCATTAACTTTTTTCATCTCAACTAAAAACCTTAATTAACTTTCAGTTATAGTTTTCCTAACCATTAACTTTTTCCTTTCAACCAATACCTTACATAAAGATTAATTAATTCAATGTATTATTTACTATTTATTATGACTACGATAGCTCTTAATTATCTGTATCTAATGAAGGAAAAAAGTAGCCATTGCCTATAACGAAAATTGATATTTTATACTTGTATCTTATGATTTTAAAAATAAACTAATTACGAGAGGCAAAATCAAAGACGAGAAGAAGAAAACCTACGTATATTGAAAATGTATTTTTTATACGTAATGCGTGTATTTAATATCTAGTAAACAGGAGTGGTAAATGTGACAGGAATGAAGATGAGATGGGATTTCGGGACGCAATGTTCGCCGTCCCCTCTCTGAAGGAAACTTTTTAAAAAGAGACTCGCACACATAACAGAGAGTCAAAAGAACGGACCAACTTATAAGCTTTTACTTCCACTAGGGGAGAAAAAAGTTAAAAAAGTGTTTCTCGGCCAAAACTCCCGCCCTGTGGCGAAGGTTGCGTAAGCTGTTTCTAATAACTGATAATATTCCTCTCCACGGTCATATTTTCGAGGCACCTTTGGGCCGGCGTGCTGATTTGACGTTACTTCCAATCGCTTGTTTCCCCCCCTTCAAATCTCGAGGAGACGGAAGAAAAACCCTTCAAGGGATAAGTTATACGAGGGTCAAAGGGCCCTCGAAGTTAGTGAACGGAACAAATCTTCATTTCCTCGTTCGACCTCGCTCTTTCTACGGCCCTCTCCTCCTTGTTGATTCACAATATTATGTTACTTTCCATTTAAAAAGAGAAATACATTTTGTCATTTTCTGACCCGCAGACGTATAAAACCCAGATCACTGAGATAAAAGTACTGGTCAAAGTCAAGTTTGGAAGGTTAATATTTAAATAAGGTTTTTCGATTTATATTTTTAAACCTTTTCCTGTCTGTTTTGATGTATATTATTTATTTTACTATATAGTCTTTCGTATCGACGACTTTTATTATTGTTTGACATTGTGTTGGTGGTCTGCGATGCGATGAACCAACAGTACACTGAAAACGGCAAATCGGAAACAACCAGACTACAAATATTTATTTTGTTTACTCCTCCAATTTTTTACCAACACGATTGTTTATTGAATACGATCAAGTCACTGGCCTTTTCTAATTATCTGTCTAATTAATTAATATTATTATTATTATTTAAATTCACTAATTTCGTGGTCCGCTTGACCAATTAAATCATTACAATTAATTAAGGTTTTTAGTTGAGATGAAAAAAAGTCAATGGCACGAGCGGGATTCGAACCCACGATCTTCGGCTAGATACGCTAGAGATTATTATTATTAATTACTATATATAGATTTTCCCGTCAAATTGACTTTGTTGAATTTCAATTTAAACGTTTCCCATTTCAAATAAACCAATTTTAACTTTAAATTAACCCTTTTTAATTTATAATTTTCCATTTTCAATTCAAAATGAAGGGACCGCGGAGTGATACACTCTCGGCTCGTAGACCCCGCGGTCGTGGGTTCGATACCCACGTCGCTCCTGACACTTTTTTCACGTAAGGTTTCCCCCTAAAAAAATTCGCAACATATATGATCAATAAGCACGTTCCTTGGCAAATATGTAAAGTTCATAATGCCATTCAAAAAAATGAAACAACCCTTTTTCCGTCAAATTAATCCCTTTTCATTTCAAATTATCCATTTTTATTTCAAAGTACCCTTTTGAATAAAATGTAACAACTTAAAGTAAATTATTGTATTTGAAAAAATTAAAAATTGGATAATTAGGCTTTTAGAAGGTTATATGAAAATTTATTGCATTTAAGAATTATATGAGATTAAATATACACAAAAGCAATTAATTAAGGTTTTTTTTAGCTGAGATGAAAAAAAGTTAATGGCACGAGCCGGATTCGAACTCACGATCTTCGGCTAGATACGCCGCTGCTCTACCACTTCGGCTATCGTGACCTCGATCCACTCGGACATCAACTTCCTATCTCAACCCCACCTCATGAGTTTTCCCTTCTTCTTGCCATTTTTCAAATGTCGTGTAATCGGATTGGATTCTCGACGACAAATGAAATGGCCATGGAGAGCTTTAGTGAAGTGTACTTCATTTAATTCATTAAATTCACTAATTTCGTGGTCCGCTTGACCAATTAATACATTACAATTAATTAAGGTTTTTTTTTTTAGTTGAGATGAAAAAAACTTAATGGCACGAGCGGGAAAAAAGGAGGGAAAACTCATAAGGTGGGGTTGAGATAGGAAGTTGATGTCCGAGTGGATCGAGGTCACGATAGTTCAAGTGGTAGAGCAGCGGCGTATATAGCCGAAGATCGTGGGTTCGAATCCCGCTCGTGCCATTAACTTTTTTCATCTCAACTAAAAAAAAACCTTAATTAATTGTAACGTATTAATTGGTCAAGCGGACCACGAAATTAGTGAATATATACAAAAGATTTTTCTCTTAATGGGATATTTTCAATATAAAATAATTGTACTCTCGAAAAACACAATTTATCTCTTTTCTCAAATTAAATGTAGTGTGAATCTAATTTAATAGCGTGAATAGAGAGGTTTATCCCCAATCATTCAATGAATAATCAAGTAGAGTAGGTTGGGATGAAAGACTTTTAGTGTGCGGAAGTAATTTATTGGTGTGAATCGTCCCCAAACACACAAAAGAACATGAGTCATCTGGGGTACTTAAATGTCATTTATTAGCGTGAAATGAGGAGCTTATCCCAATTTACCCCAAACATTAGCGAATGATCTGAGACAGTCTGAAAGAATTGTAATGTTTGAAAGTAATTTATTAGCGTGAATTATCTCGAATTACCCCGAGAATTGTCGATTGAGTAATCAGGGGTAGTTTGAAAGAATTGTTGTGTTTGAAAGTAATTTATTAGCGTGAATTTCCCCTAATTACCCGGATTACCCGGAGGAATATCGAGTAGTCAAGGGTAGTGTGAAAGAATCGTGGTGTCTGAAGGTAATTTATTAGCGTGAATTATTCCCAATTACCCGAGAAATATCTAATACTCCTGAGTAGTGTGAATGCTAACCAGACTGACTAATCATGTCCTTGTGTATTTGTGCTATTTTATCCACAATTTACGAGGTTTTGAAGTAAAGTGAGGCTGGCAATAATTGGATAATGAAAAGAGAGAGCCGGATACTGCCTTAAATGATGATCCGATAACATTAAAACTAAAAATAATAATAATAATAGTAAAAAATAGGAGGGTCGGTGTCCGCAACGGTTTAGGGGTTGACACGACGCTCATCACTGTAAGGTAAAGGTCCCGGGTTCGAATCCAGCGGACCTGCATTCAAACCCGACATACTTACAAATGGGCTTTTTTACAAAAACACCGGCACCCATAGGGTTTATATGACCTCTGCTATTGCGAACCCTCGTAAAAAAATAAAAATAGACAAAAATAACCCAATTATGTTATATCAAAAAATCTCAAATTAAAAGAAGAAGAAATTGTTTTGAGATTTTAACTTTAGAATAAGAGCCCAGTTATTTTATATTAAATAAAAATTTCTCAAATATACATGCTTATATTTTATACCACTTTTAAGTTTTTTTAACGATTTAGAGAGCAGGTTAATCTGAAATTAAAAAGGGGTTTTTCACTCCGCTGTCTCTTAATTTTGGATTAAAAAAGGATAATTAAAAATTAAAAAAGGTTAATTTTAAGTTAAAAAGGGTTGAACGGATTGTTTTGTTCAAACTGAAACACAAATCTGATCTGTGGAGTAGGCTTAGTATTTGGGACAAGCAAATCTGCTGTCTCCGTCGGTTTGACTTAAACGCCGGTCGCTCGATATGTCTTTTTTCTTGAGTTAGGTGAACGAGGTTGTCGCCCTCCTCCTGAATGAGGTCCTCAGCTGGAGCAGCCGCTGGAATAATACAAAGATAAAACGGAAGCAGGTTAACACTTGTATACGGTAGGGAAGAAACAGACTTTATGTACCTGGGCGCTAGAATAGTAATAACAATGGCTGTCCAAGGCCTAGGCAATCGACAATATTCTCAAACTATTCAAAAATTATTTAAATAGATATACGAGATTATGTACATGGGAAAATCATTTTTTCCTAACGGATCCAGCTAAGATCTGGCCTACTTTTTGTACAAAGTACTCTGCGATTGTCAAAAACGGCCAAAAATCAGTATCTGTCGCTTCGCAGGCAAAGATCTCAAGTACAGGGCGGTTGTGCTTGCTTAAAATGGTTAGATAGTAGGTTGTGCTTGTGTAGTTTTTTAAAATGCGCCCAGGACTCGATTATAATCGGGGCGACTTGGCAATTTCGCCCGGTAAGAAATAGGGATGGATACCTTTGAAAAGATCCCGTTCAAAGAGAGTCGACCCGCGTTTATTTACATATAAATCAGTTTTGTTTATTTCACAAAGTTGAACCAAGGCAACTATCGTCAAGTTTATTTGAATTAATGGACGCCTCTCCTACAACATGGGACCCCCCCCCCCGTGTGCCGCAGCAGGTTGATGAATATATTTTCCTGGGAGATCGTAATTAATCCTCGTCGTCACCACTTAGGCGGATTTCATTCTCTCTTTCCGAAAAACGAGGAAATATTTACCTCGACGAGTCAAATAGGCAACAGTGGTATCCAATCAGTTGAGAAGATAAATACGGTTTGAAGACGTACGATCACAACTGGACCGATTTATCGGTGTTTGAGCCATTCCATTATCCATTTGTCATATGCTTTGCTTAGAAAGTGTGAATATTTCTTTTTCCATCAAATTAACCCTTTTTAACCCTAAATTAACTTTTTTTTAGTATTACGGCCGGCAAACTACATTGGTCATTGCCAGTTCTCTCTTCTCTAGCTTTGCATTTCTTTGCTTATCTTTCTCCCGTTTTAATCCTATTTTTTTTAAATATTTCCCCAACTAAATTACAATAGTTTATAAGACAGCGGCAAGCAAATCCCTTTTCTTTGTACTATTGCTGGCCTCTCTGTACCTCAGGGCTTCGTCAATTGTCGATAAAATAACAAAATAATAGACACAAATGCACAGAAACATAGAAACAAGATAAAAACACGATGATCTGGTTAGCATTCACTCTATCCAAGAATCTCGATATCCCTCGTTGTAATTAGGGGTATTCCCTTTCATTCACGCTAATAAATACATTCGCACTTTTTTCTTTTTTTTTTGCGTTATGAACTATGCATATTAGCCATGTGACAATTCATATATGTGTGTTCAAATTTGGGGGGGTTATTGTGAAAAAAGGGCCAGAGGCGACGGTGGGAATCGAACCCACGACCGCGGCGTGAGAGTCTCTCATGCTAACCACTCGGCTACCGCGGTCCCCCACATTCGCACATTCATTCGCACTACCCCAGAGTACTCGATATTCATCGGGGTAATTGGAGATATGCTCCATCATTCACGCTAATAAATTATATCCACACGTACGTTCACACTACCAAGAGTACTCGATATTCTTCGGGGTATTTTGCCATGCCACAAGGTCGCGCATAGGTCATTCGTGATGTCGTATTTCTTTATTTGTAAGCTTGTTTGTATATTATCCTCTACCGTGATAAGCTATCCACACAACGGGTGATCTCACCCCATACGGTGTCCCGTGTGGGATATAGGTTTGAACTATACGCTACCTGGTATGTATGACCGTTCCCTTCTAGACCCAGCCTTCGTAGGCTAAGGACCGATGTTGTTTTTACATTTGTAAAATTCAGATGTGTTTCTTTCGTTGCGATTTTCCATTCATTTTGATATCATTAGTAATCGTTCTTTGTAGATGGTGGGGTCGTGTGATGTGGTGGCTAACTTCGCTGTCTTACCTGCTTGTTCTTTCCCAGTTACACCAACGTGCCCGGTAACCCATGCCAGGACGACCTTTTTCCCACTAGCATTGATCCCTTTAAGTTTTTCATATTTTTTCTGATTAATGGTTCTGCGGATGTTCTTCTCCTGAGCTGCTGTATCGCGCTTATGTAATCGGTTCATATTATTAATGTATTTTCTTGGTGTCTTTCAACGATCGCTAGCGCGAGGGACATGGCTTTCAGTTCCGCCGTGTATACACTTGTTGACCGGGGGAGAGATAGTGTTTCTGTCTCACTTCCCATACAACCATACAAGCGACATCCATACTCGCTACAGTTCTGTGAAGATGTGTCTGGCGCCACTAAATTCCTCCATTATCTATTATAATTTATTCTTGTGTGTTTGGGGGTGTGTATCTGTCTTTCTTCATTTTGCCATATCCAGTCAGACGAGAATTAAGAGGAGTTTCCAAGGTGGAGTTTCAGGAGGTTTTTCCTCCTCCACTCGATCAACGGTTACTTCCCTCGTCACAAGTATTCTTTGGCGTGGCCTAAGAACACTTTTGGCCGTTTTAATTTTAATTTTATTTTCAAATTAACCTGTTTTAATTTTGTTTAATTTCGAATGAACTCTTCTTAACTTCAAATCAATCTGCTTTAATTTCAAATTAGCTCTTTTTATTTTCAAATCAACGTTCGTCTCAAACGAAGGGAGAGGCAACAACTCGTAATTTAATTACGAAATTGGTAAAAAGCACAGGTCAATGAATCTTTTTTAAAAATCCCTCCCTCATCCTCAGGGTGAAAGTTCAAACTGAAATTTTTTCAATCAAAATTACAAAAATAATATAACAAACCGTCAGGGGGTGTCGGTGGCCGCAACGGTTTAGGCGTTGACACGCCCCGCGGTCCCGGGTTCGAATCCACGGCTACTTACTTATTACAAATGGGCTTTTCTTTCAAAAACACCGGCACCCTAAGGGTTTATATGACCTCTGCTGTTGCGAACCCTCGTAAGAAAAAAATGCCCAGCATTATGGCATTCCTCGGTCAAATTAACCCTTTTAAACCTCAAAATACTTTTTTTTTATTTCAAATTAACTCTATTTAATTTCAAATCAACCAGTTTTAATTTGGTTTAATTTAAAATTAACTATGTTTATCTCCAATTTAATTTTTTTTCTTTTGCGTTATATTAAACATGTTCACTGAAGTACAGTGAGCCACAAAATTTTATATTCTTAAAAAATTAAAACCTTTTCTTTGGATCATTAAAAAACTTAGGAAAAGATTTTTGAATACAAGAACTTAAAATAAAATTCCTGGGTAGTTGAAGTTTTAAAAAATATAAAATTAGGCCATTAAAAAAATCATGTGAAAATTAATTACAATTAAAATTAAAAATTGTTCTGTAATTAAAGATAAAAATGCTTCTTTTATTTAATGAGTAAAAAATCTCGTAGCAAAAATTTTTCTGATGATCGGTGACGACCAAATTTCATATGAAAATTCTCGTTAAAATGGGATAAATAGCAATATTAAATTATAAACATCGTTTAAAAAGAGACTTTTCTTCGATGTAATTAAAATTTCATTCCACACTAACATCAAGTAATAGTTGGATGTTAAAAGAACTTAATTACAGTTTGGACAGATCAAACTATTGAAATAATCCGTTGTCCCTTATCAAACTAGGATCCACGTTGGCTCTGGACGCTGTGTTTATCTTGAGGTGAATTCACACAAGGAAGTAAATAAAGAAGAGTAAACCCATGGGAGAGAAGCTCCTTCCTCCAACAATTGCCTTTCCGACCCCTGATTTTTTATCGTCAACGGACTTCGAAACCCTTGCACATACCCACATCTAATAACTTGAACTTGCGCTTAATATATAAATACACAACTTATGTAACTTTGGTGCAAAATCAAATTTTTCCTTTCCAGACAACGTCCTATATAACTCGAACATTTAAAAAACAGGTTCGCTTTCGTCCAATGGAAATCGGCGAGTTAAAAAATGGTTCTGAAATTCCTTTGATCGCTCTGTGATTAAACAACAAAATTTTCAAGTACAATAATCACGGAGGTTGAAATGTTAAAAGTTGCACGAGGTCGATAAACGACCCTCTTTTTCAATTATTTCAAAATTAGAGAAATCAAATTGACGCCAAATTTGTTAGTGAATGTTTAAATAGACCAATATCATTTCTGGATCTGTTACCACAATCAGAAATATGACAATAAATTTGATTTTTCATTCTATGTTTTGTTTGACTAATGGATTTGATTGGACAATCACTACACGAAATTCTATCCAACATACCATACATTCACATTTTCTTTCGTATCCTTGAGTTTAGTACGCAAAGAATTTAGTTTATTTGTATACCTGTAGCAACAGTTGATGTCGGGTATGTATGTTCGAATCAAATATTTTTATTTGGGCGTACTCGCACATTATTTTTTAATTTTCCTTCAGAATGAAATTATCCCATGCATACACAATTATAATATTATAAGCTCTATTTTCAAATATATGGACATAAAATTTGGACAGCATATAACACCAAAAAATTTGTAACACTAATAAATGAATATATAAATGAAGAATAAATTTTATAATACCTATTGTAAAAGTGGCGTAATTTACAGCCAAGTGAGACGGAATATTTGTAATTAAAATTCAACGTTTTACAAATTAAATGGTATATAATTCAAATTGACCCTTTTCAATTTATATTGACTCTTTCAATAATAAAATTTACCTTTTTGCAAATTAAATTCCTCTTATAAAATTCAAATTCACTCTTTTGCAAACAAGATTTACTATGTTACCAATTCAATTCCCCATTTAGCAAATCAAATTTATTTTTATACAAATCAAATTCACCAATTTGCAAATAAAATATACTCTTGTCTCAATCCAATTCCACCCTTTTCTTCCCTTCTTTTCCCTTCACCTTTTGCACAAACTAAATTCACTCTTTTACTAATCAAATTGACCATTTTGAAAATTAAATTCACCTTTGCAAATCATATTGACCTTTTTTGCAAAAAATACATTTACTATTTTACCAATAAAATTCACCCTTTTGCAAATTAAATTCACTCTATATAAATCAAGTCGATCCTCGTTCAGTCTAAATTCTCTTTTTTAAAATCACATACCACCTTTTGCACAAACTAAATTCACTCTTTTACTAATCAAATTGACCTTTTTGAAAATGTAATTCAGCTTTGCAAATCGTATTGACCTTTTTTGCACAAAATAAATTTACTATTTTACCAATAAAATTCCCCCTTTTGCAAATTAAATTTACTCTATATAAATCAAGTTGATACTCTTTCAATCTAAATTCACTTTTTTCAAATCACATTGCATCTTTTGCACAAAGTAAGTTCACACTTTTACTAATTAAATTGACTATTTTTTAAATTAAATTCACCTTTGCAAATCGTATTGACCTTTTTTGCACAAAATAAATTTACTATTTTACCAATAAAATTCCCCCTTTTGCAAATTAAATTCACTCTTTTGCATATACAATTTTAAATTTAATTTGAAAAACCATTATTAATATAGTTTAGCTGACAATCGCAGCCTTGCGAAAATAAAATGGAAACTATTTCTTGAGAAAGGTTAATGTGTTATAACAGACAAATGACACCGCCCATAACTGCCCTGGCATTGACCTCCACCAAGTATTAAACATTTCAACCCTCCATGATTATTATACTTCGTCATTGTACTGTAGTATTTTAGACCGAACAGCGTAATTTTAGAACCATTCTTTAACTCGCCGCTTTCCATTTTTCATCTCTAAAACTATTTACAACGTGTAAGGTTTGATGTAACGTTTGGTAATCAATAGTTTTCTTGCGAAGTTTTGAAATTGTAATCTGTGAACTTAATCATTTTCAATTCTTCACCAGTTACTAAGCGGATTTATCGCGTTCCGTGGAATCCGAATTCGTTGATAAGAACTGCTGATATAACTTTATAATCCATTGCACCGTCTATAAGTTAAACCATACAATTCGAAACTATTACGAACATTTTTGAAAGAATTTACCAAGAATCCCCTGGAATCACTTCCCGGGATTTGACGTGAAAAAATTATTCACGCAATACATACAGCAAATAAAAAATAGGCTGTCGATGACGGAATATCCTGAAATTCCGCACATGATCACTGAATACTTATTAAAATTTTACATATTGACGAATGACCTCTTTAGTTGAATGATTTAGTTTAATTACCCAATCGATACCAGCACATTAAAGCTTTAACGTGACCTCCGTACTCTTTGAATTAAATTGCCAGCGTAAAAATCGCATTACGATCATGGAAATCCTCGGCCTATTTTTTAAAATATTTTTATGTACACTTGTATCAAGACTAAAAACCCTTATCAGAAAGATTCTACTGGATATTTACAGACAACGAGAGTAGGCGGTCATGGAGAGAGTGAAGAGAAAAAGCAGAATATTAATGATTCCATCGCGGATAGGCCATACCAACCTGACACATGGACATCTCCTTATTACCAAAGATCCACGGATGCCTCCCAGGCGCACTATTAACTGTGGAACAATTCGTGTGTGAATAGTTACCGCCGCTCAGAGCAAGGTGTAGTCGATCCACGGATATCGAAGAACTATTGAAACGCAGAAGGTATTGCTTGGTTGCTTGAAGCGGATAAATTCATTTAGTGATTGCATTTATTAGCTTGAGTGCTTTGAGAATTAAGTAGAGTTTACCACAAAACCCACAAAAGTAGGTTAGTCATTACATGTTCCTAGACTGATTGTAGGCGAGACACCATATTAGCCTAATGGCTAATGCCAGGGTCCGCAACTGCAGACGTTATATCAACCCTCGGTGTTCCGGTTTTAAAAAAAAAACATTTGTAAGTATGTAGGGTTCGAATGCAGGGCCGCTGGATTCTAACCCGGGACCTTTACCTTATAGTGATGAGCGCCGTGTCAACGCCTAAACCATTGCGGCCACCGACGCCCCTAGTAACCAGATTTATTTCCAATTTTGGATTAAGTGTAAAAAAAGTCAAAATTAAATAAAGGGGTAATTGGTCGCACAGGCAATTAATTTATTATCTTATATATTCACTTGTTTCTTGGTCCAAGAAGATTTCGTTCGTATATTCGGAGAAGGATACAATTTTGGGAATAACCTGAGAACCATTGCTCAAAATTATAAACCGTTTCCACCCTTGAATACAGCGTCAAAAAATATTTTAGAAACTGTAATTCTTATCCCCCTATCCTGGAGAGGTAATCAAATTTGTGGTTCATGAGAGCCTAGACGAAAAGTAAGAATTTAGTTTCTGAAAATAATTTTTCCCAAAAATACTCCAACAAAAATATGTAAGGGGGAACAACAGTTTCCACTCATACCGAGTTATTCACTGCTCGTACGACTATGTTCCTCAGGCGCTATCTTCTACATCTCAAATGCAACAAAAAATTCGTATGAACCATGGTCCAGTTAGCAACCCTACAGATACTCAACAGTTTAGTTAAATATTTTTTAAGAATGCTCTCTTCTAGAACTTACAAATTAGGTTTTGGTAAATAAAAAACACTAAATCTTTCAAAACTACATTTGCAACCTCGTAGTAAAAATTCACCGTAGAGCTTTGCAAATTTCATAACTTCTTCGTTTTAATAAGCTTTCTAGCGGTGTAGTCTTTTTCTTTACCAAATTCCAGAAATTTTATGCTAAATAGGAAAAAAAGTGGTGACGGTGTGAAAAAGGGAGAGTGGAATAATTACACTTTTTGCGCTGTGCAACATTTATTTTCAAACTTTAATTAAAAGAGGCAGTGTGAAAAGCGGGATTCGAACCCACGACCTTCGGCTAAATACGCTGCTGCTCTACCACTTGAGCTATCGTGACTTTGATCTTCTTGGACACCAATTCTCCATCTCAACGTGCAACCGTCCGATTTTTTTTCACCTCAACCAAAGACCTTACATAAAAAAGAATAATTAATTGAAAGAAGTAACTTGGTCAATTAACCACTAAAACATAGATTAATATTTAATAAGTAAAAAAAGTATCACTTCACTAACAGCTCCCCGTCGCCACTTCATAAGTCTGAGAATCGAATCCTGATTACACGACATTTGAAAATGGCAACAAGAGTGAAAATTCTAACCTAACATACAATAGAATAACTAATTGAAAGAAGTAATTTGGTCAATTGACCACTAAAACGTAAATGGAATGACAAAAAGAGCACAAAAAGAAAGAAAAATGAAATAGAACACATAAAAAAGAAACAATAAACATAGGGAACAACCAAGTTTGAAGAAAATATCTACAATAAACGCAGACAAAATAAACAAAAACAATACAGAAGTTGTACAACTCAACGTTACCCTAATAAAAAACACACAAAAGAAAAATTCAACCCAAAAAACATACAAGACACATAAAAAGAGACAGTAAACATAGTGAACAACCAAAGCAGAAAAATGACGTTTAATTTTTATTTTTTATAACTAGGAAGTAGGACTCATTTGCGAGGTTTCTGAATCAATCTTATTTCGCCGTATTTTCATTGACTTGTAAAACGTACATTGTCCAAACAACGGAATTGTATGCCAAGTAAAGTAGTATTTGTGCGTGTAAGTTTCATATTATTTAGGGCTAATAAGCTGTAAAAAGATATTTCTATTGTATTCTATATGAGAACAGCACAGAAAGTTCGTTTTGAAGTCAGAATTTTAAAAATTCGACATGCAACGACATAGCAGATCAGTTGTCAAAACGAAAACAAAAATTTAAAAAAACTTTTATTGCAAAAACAAAAATTTTTAGTTGGAATTATATAGGAAGTTGAAAATCGTTTTGAACGCCGGTACAGTGGATAAGACAACAACGATTTGGTAAATACGTTGGCAGAGTTTGCGGCCGAGAGGAAGGTTGTCGGTGGTCTAGGGTCGAGGGTTGGACAGCATATTTGCGGCAGGTGATTAGAGCGGCAACTTGTCCCAACTATTTAGGGATGCTCTCCGTTTAGTTGGCAACTTCCTGGATAAGCTCTTTTATGGCTTCGTCTTTCTCATTAAGGCCTTTTCCGGAGGTCCGCTCACCTCACAAAGCGATCATCGACTCCGCCGAGAACAAGACAATCACCGCCGGCTTTAAGGGCTGAATTTTAAGTTCTGAGAGATTGTCGGCAATTGTATCAGGGCTGGAACGATAAACACGTTTGGGGGTTCACGTCTTCAAATAATGTTAGAAATTCCTTTTAACGGAAAACGAAGGTAGACCGTACCTTGTCATTCAGTAACCAAATATTAGAGTGTTGAAGTCATCTCGGACCTTTAAAGAGTCTAATTCATTATACAATTTGCCTTTAATGTTCAAGGGCCTTGATGGTAAAGGTGAGATTATGCGGGTTGCTTTATTACTAATTTTCATCTTATTACGAATTTGACATTCCGCCCTTTATCACTCGGAATATCTTTAAGATTTGTAATTGAAACAAACACTCTTTCCTTAATGCAGTAAACTAATTATTAAAAAAAAGCGACATTATTTTCAACTCAATTAATCAATCTTTAAATAAGGTTTTGGTTGAGAATGTGCCGAAGATCGTGGGTTCGAATCCCGCTCGTGCCATTGACTTTTTTATTTCACCTAAAAACCTTAATTAATTGTAATATATTAATTGATCAAGCGGACTACGAAATGAGTGAATTTAGTGATTAAAAATGAAGTATACTTCACTAAAGCTCTCCGTGTCCATTTCATTTGTCGTCGAGAATCCAACCCGATTACACGACATTTGAAAAATGGCAAAAAGGAGGGAAAATTCAAAAGGTGAGGTTGAGATGGGAAGTTGGTGTCCGAGTGGATCGAAATCACGATAGCTCAAGTGGTAGAGCAGTGGCGTATCAAGCCGAAGATCGTGGGTTCGAATCCCGCTCGTGCCATTGACTCTTTTATCTCACCTAAAAACCTTAATTAATTTTAATTACCTTAATCCCAGCCCCTTCCATTTATGATTGCCGTGTCAATTTCTTTCAATTGCGACCACCGGTCCCATTAGGCGTCAGAAAAAAGAGGCGACGGTGGGGATCGAACCCACGACCGCGGGGTCTACTAGCCGAGATTCTGACGCCTTAACCACTCAGCTACCGCGTCCCCCTGGCAGGCAATATACTACACCATTTCTGCAATTATTATTGTAAAATTTGTGTTTGACGTACCCTTCTCAATGTTAGGTCAAAAATGTAGTCACTTTGCTGTACGTTAGGGCGTAGGTAACCTACACGGCCATACCATGTATTTAACAGCTGTTTTTATGTATACACGAATTTTTATTCTTTAATCAGACCAATACATTTCTTTTGTTAATTTCTGACCTGTCCTTATACTCTCATTCATACTAGATGCATCCACTATCCTATAAAGTTGTTGGCAGTAAGACGTTAGGATACAAGTTAGGTCTGCCGGCAAGAATTGAGGAGTGTCATTTGTTAGTACTTTTCGAATGCATAGAAAGCAGTTTGAATGAATTTGTTTGTTAATTTTCCTTTTTATTTACTTCTGGCATCTTACAATTTAACACAAAA
The DNA here is from genome assembly GCF_000648675.2 of Cimex lectularius. Classification (NCBI taxonomy): domain Eukaryota; kingdom Metazoa; phylum Arthropoda; class Insecta; order Hemiptera; family Cimicidae; genus Cimex; species Cimex lectularius. The sequence goes on along the minus strand of NW_019392770.1, from coordinate 167,594 downwards.
GAAAACCAAAACAAACAACAAGCCTTCTAGGACTGTTATAGCTTTATTTTTGGTTCTACCGATCGTCACGCGCTGCATTGCGGAAAAATTAACGTTTACCATGCTAAGAAAAGAAGGGGGCGTTCACGGTCATACTGGGCATTTCTCTATTCGAGTTAACACGAGTTAACATCTTACAAACATCGTGAACATTCCTACTGTCCTAAAAATCGAAGCTCGTCTGGTCGGGAAGACCAGTGCAGATCCCAAAGCTAAACGAAACTGCACTGCTCGATTTCCGGCAGAGTTCGTCTTGATATTCATGTAAAGAATGGCAATTGGTATGAAAAATTCAGATTCATAGCACTGGGTGTTAAGAAGTTGTAGGCACCCGATTTCCTTATTCAACGCCTACTTTCTCGGGTTTTCGAACTTCCCCCTATTCCCTGTTTATTCTACTAGAAAAGTCTGATTTCTTTCTCTTCGCACACTGAATTTAAAAAAAAAAACAACAAAAATCGTTTCGTTGATTAAAACTCAATGTTGATCAAGAATAAGGTGAAAGTTAAAAGAAACTTATTCTTGATTCAAACTTATCCAAAAATTCGTTAAAGGGAACAGAAGAGTATGACAGATTATGATGCCTTATTCCGTCTTAAATTTTCTTCGTGTCCGCTCCGGTCCCGTCAACAAGATAGTTAAGTCCAAGTAAAGCTCCCCTAACAGGTTTTCGCCCGGGGCGGTTCCGAGCTACGCGGCTTTGTTGTCTGGCGTCAATCTTCTGACCGTGTATTTCACCTATCTCGAGTCGAGCCAAGTAACAAAAGATCCGTTTAACAACCGGGGTTCGGGGAGAAGAATAATTATCATGTGATAGGATTGTAAGTTTTAGAAAGGACAGAATCTCATACAAAAGGTTTGTTGTCATCGGCAAATATTTGTTTGGTTTTCTTTGATCCGACGGTTCCGGCCCGATCGGTAAAATTTCCATCCCATCGGCTTTTCTCTTCAAACAAATTTCTTTGATGCATATCTTTTTGCTACTTTCATCTCATACTTGAATTTTATTTACACTTTCTGCTCAGAAAATGTCAGTGAAGGAGATTTCTTTTATTGTTTTGTCTTTTTATAATGAACGTGCATATATAAAGCACTCATATATATTATAAAAAATGCCATACTTCCTAAAAGGATATTATTAAAAAAATTTTTTGTACTTAATATTCGTTTTGAATATATTTTTTTTTATAGACAACACACTTTTGATATCAATAATAATAGAAATCTATTTTGATAGCCTTACTTTTTTCCATTAGCCAGGGTACGTACCATGAATGGGTTTGTTTAAAAAAAATTAAAGCTTCATGGCCAAAGTTTGTTATTATTTTGTCTAACAAAATGAACCTAATATTAAGCATTCAAAATTGCAGAAAAAAATAGGAATCATTCATTTAATTTATACAACATCTTTTTGCTTTATTTATCTTCTAAAAATAAGTGATATTACTTTTTTCCGTCATAAACAGCTACGCACAGTCAAAATCTTGATATGGGACGCGCATTCTTACACGTCGAGCCCCACCAATCATATTCGAGAATTTAAAATATGTTTTAATACATCGGAATGCTCCAAATCTCCAATTGTTATCCCACTCGATCTCTTTTTTTTTTAAATTAAATATTAATGATCATCGTTAAAATATTCTTCATATGTAGCTTTCTTCCGTTCTTAACATAAACACTTTTTAGCTTGAAATGAGCTCTTCTTTATTTCAAATTATCCTTTTCTAACTTCAAATTAACCGTTTTTAAAACATTAAAATACTGGTGCGATGGTATGAACAATTTCTTTTAAATATAAAATTATTTGGCTTTTAGTAAACCATACGAAAATTAATTTCAATTGAGATAAAAACTATATATATAAAAAGAAATATAAAAAAATGATTCGTCTATTAATTACAATTTTTTTAAAATATGAAATTAGTTCTTATCTAAAATAACATGAAAATTAAATATAAAACACACGATTACTCTATTAACTCGACATTTCTTGTATTAAAAATTGCAATTAGAGCTCAATTAATTATTTTATATTCTATAAAGTGTCAAACTAAAAGAAAAATAATTTATTTTTATAATTAAGTTTCTTCCATTTTTAAAGTTATTTTCAATTAATTTTAATATGGTGTTTAAAAATGTTAATTTTAAGTTAAAAATGGCTAATTTGATGTAGAAAATACGGTTAATTTGAAATTAAAAAGGTATAATTTGACAGAAAACGCTATAATGAGCTGTTAACTAAAATAGTTAATTTCTCGAAGTTCAGTTATTATCAGTGTAACATTAACGTTTGCTTGCTAAAAATTTGATTTTGCTTACAGACAGTTAAAAAAATAGTCTTAACGATTTTGAAACTACCATTAAAAATAATAAAAGTATTAAAAAGTTAAAAAGCAGACACTTTGGTACAAAATTGAACGTAAAAAAGAGCTTTATAAATTAAATTACATTTTCAAAATGCCCACGCTCTTGCAGAATGCAAGCCTGTTATCGTGTCCTTTTTTCGAAGCTTTTTGCTTTATCTTATGGTCAATTATGAACCAAAGAATCTTTTTTGTCTACTTTATATTACGTTCATGATTTTGTTGATTGAAGCTTCAAAATCTTAATGATTAATTTTTTTAAACTTTGGGAACTCGTAAAAATTTATCTTCGAGAGATTGATTTTTGCTTGTTTATGGTTATAACTTTTTAAAAATGGGAAAAAAATCCGATAGGGTTTTCCATGCTTTTTCCTTTGGCCAGATCAAATGTACAGATGACCATCTTATGAGATACAAGGGACTTTATGGAATAAAGGTATGACAGGTTGAAGTAAACTTAAAAATGAAATACTTGAATGCAATTGAGTATCAGACTTTAGACAATAATATTTATTTAGTCCATTTTGACAAGTAGGTCCTCCTGAAGTATTGACGTCTGTATAGCATTACACCCTGTATAAACAATAAGTTTAGGATAACAACCCGGTAAAAAAGCTAGAGGTGAAGGGTGGCTAACAACACGTACCGTGGCGTAAAAGATCCCCACGTCTTTATAACGGTCTCGCCTCATGAAACGATTATAATACATCTACGTAAATATTTTTCCTGTTTATAACGTCGGGAAGTTCCCGAGGTGTATGCTTTCAAGAAGGAATGCTCCGTTGAAGGAATGTTATTTGATTAAGGAATTCAACTTGTCTAAGTCCTCCCTTCTTCCCAGTTTATAATGCTGAATATATCTTGCTTGTGAGGCACTCACAAGCCTTTAAAGACTTGATGAAGAGGTGGCTGGGGATAAGGGTGCAAATGTTGAAGGGCGGGGGTGGAGGCGGGCCGGGAAAGCACCCATTTGACGAAAAGACTTCACCCTTTCTGAATACTGATAAAAATCACGGAAACGGATTGTCAAAAATCGAATAAATTGCAAAAACTACATAATTTATCGATCCTCTGACGTTATCTGTCAAACGGGCTTCTAACGTTGTATAAATTTAAAAAAGTGGCAATTTTTGAATTTCTATACAAAATACGCTGGCGTTATTTTACAATTTTCGACTAATTCTTGACAATTTTAGGAGAAAAGGCTGTGAGTGTTAAAATTAGTTTTGACAAATGGGATGCGTAAAAATTTAGTCAATCCTAACCGAATTACAACATCCTCGCGATCCTGTTGTAGTTGTACTGATCGAAAATATCCGAGCTTATTGGTATTTTACAGCTTTTCATAAATTCATATGAGAACTATTTATTTATTTATTAACCGTAGATCCCTGAATTTTCTTTTCACTTTAGTGCAATCGATGGAAAAATACACTCCAAGTAAAACAATTCTTCTCTTCAGGTTTTTATGACTGGTTTTACCCGCTAAAACGTTTTAATAACAAATATTAATTACTATATTACAATTAATTAAGGTTTTTAATTGAGATAAAAAAGTCAAGGGCACGAGCGGGATTCGAACCCACGATCTTCGGCTAGATATGCCGCTGATCTACCACTTGGCGTATCATGCCGAAGATCGTGGGTTCGAATCCCGCTCGTGCCATTGACTTTTTTATCTCAACTAAAAACCTTAATTAATCGTAATATATTAATGGTCAAACGGACCACGAAATTAGTGAATTTAATGATTAAAAATGAAGTATACTTCACTAAAGCTCTCCGTGGCCATTTCATTTGTCGTCGAGAATCCAACCCGATTACACGACATTTGAAAAATTGCAAAAAGGAGGAAAAACTCAAAAGGTGCGGTTGAGATGGGAGGTTGGTGTCCGAATGGATAGAGGTCACGATAGCTCAAGTGGTATAAGCAGCGGCGTATCAAGCCGAAGATCGTGGGTTCGAATCCCGGTCGTGCCATTGACTTTTTTATCTCAACTAAAAACCTTAATTAATTGTGATATATTAATTAGTCAAGCGGACCACGAAATTAGTGAATTTAATATTAATTACGTTCCATCCTCTCCTCCAACGCAGTCTTTTTTAGCATGTCAAGTTGATCCCATCAACTAACCTTTTTTAATGATTGAAACGTGTTCGATTGAATTGAAAACAGGACTTATTCCTGGAACAATGAAGGGTTTGGATAGTTGTGGTTTTCAAGTAGTATAAAGGTAGTTTTGTCGTTTATGGGCGAGTACCATGCATAAAGCGGGGACACACCCGATATAAGATTGTATGCCCCCGTGCACATCTGCCCGATGCCATGCAACGCTACCCTACTCTACGCTATGCGATCCCCACTGTCCAAATTTTCGTCGGGTAGCATCGAGTACAGTCGAAGACAAAGAACCGGACTCTCATATTTTTATTACAACTACATTTATTATTGTCGTTATATTAATTACAACATACTTATTTTAATATAAACTAAATTAACCAAGATCAAAAATGCATTGGTTTTTACTGGTTTTGGCACTCTCAACACTTTGAGCTCTGAAGATGATCTCAATAAAGATCGAAACGTTAATTAATTAATTACAAGATTCTTGTTTTAATGTAAACCAAATTAAACGAGATCAAAAATTCATGAGTTTTTATAAAAATTATTTAATTATGATGGTTATGTAGAAAATTTAACAACACACCGGAATAACTTTATTTGAAACAATTAAATTTAACTATCAATTTATTACATGGTTGTGCTCGTAAAATTTAACTAACAACTTATTACCAGGTTTTGCTCAAAATAGTGCATTAAGAACAAAAGACGCGTTGCGATTGTGATACTGATTTGTGATACACGTTGTGTCACTGTGGCGTGCGCTTGACGTCGCATAGATGTGCACACCCTACCAAAACGAAACGCTGGTAGCGTTGCATCGAGTGTGTTCCCCCGCTTAAGCAATACGGAGCATAAAAAGCATGATCTAGGATCTTCCCCACATATCTCAATTCAAGATTTGTACTCGGTACTACACAAGAAATGCCACCCCGGAACATGGTAGACCATCTTACAAATATCACTTTCCAACCTCCAAACGCCAGATATTCTTCAGGCTCTTTCATCTCACCCCTGGACTTATTCCGTTTCCGGTCCAAGACCGCTGTTCCCTTACAGATTTTAGTCTAAGGTGTTCTGTAGTGAGAAGCCTTCCACGTCCCTTTTTTGATTTAAGATTTCACATTCTCTTCTTTTAGCAGTTGACTCCGAGATTGATATCCATCGGATTACAGCGACTATGTTTCGTTTTGGGTGATTCTGAAACGCCGTGAATTTGTTCGCTTCGACTCCCTCTTTCTGCGTAACTTTTAATGGCCTTGAAACTGAGTGTTTGGCAATGTTGCACAATGATTTCCTTTCTTCGTTGAATATTACGATTCTGGCAGTTGTATCGTGGCTTAAATGACTCATTACGATAGAAAGAAATTACGAAGGAAAGAAATTAAAGAGAATTGCTACCTAGGGTTAACAACAGGGCAAAACCGACTGACAGGAACATTGTTGTGGAGCATGAAAATCTTTTGTTCTATGTTTGTTGATAAAAAGTGCATAATAAAGATGATATGATGATGACGATATGATTAATCCCTATATACAGATCATGGATCAAATAATAATACTATAAATTTAAACAAAACGTGGGTTTAACGAAAACACTAAAAAATATCCATATTTATAGGTGCTGCGATATTTTTGATAGGGAACTTATTTAATTTTCGGCATTTTCTTAATACCTACTTCAAATTTCATAAATAAAGTTACATTGCTGAGTAATAAAATTTACATAAGCACACTTGTTTGTTTTGAATATTCATGATATAGTAAAAAAGTGCTCGGATAGTTGCAACAGTTGGCCACTCGATGAATGTTTAACGAAGGACTGAGACAAAGTGGTCCTAACCAAAAAACATCACATACTAATTCAAAAAATCCATCCAGAATTTATTAAACCAGTCAAGGTAATTAAGCAAAATGGTCGATTTTAGTAGATGAACGAGGATTTTAAAAATTATTTTTTGTAGAATAATCATTTCATTCTTAATGAAAAAGTAAAAGCCAAAAGGTGTTGAAATAATCTTAAAACAGAAAAAGCAAACTTTCCAACGGTTGGGAAATCTTGGACATTGGATAAAAACCAAGAGTTTTACGAATTTTTACATTCTTGATTTATGTTTATTATAAATACACTAAATGACATGAGTACATTATGATTTTTTTTCTGGTGTACGTAACATACCAACAAGAAAATTTTGAATCTTATTGAAACTAAAATAATAACTAAACGTGTTACAATTTTTATTTGATTCAATTTTAAATCCAAAAAGTGCAATAAATCAAGTCTGATTAGGTGACGCCAGGTAAAGTTTTCTTATCATCAATTCATCAATCAAATTCATCACTAGTTGGAATTAAACAACATAGAATGGACAAACTCGTCGTTGTTGGTATTCAATTGGCGAAAAAGACATAATATTCAAATAATCAATCGGGTCGTTTTATTTTTGAGTTGTCTATCCTCGCAAGTCCGGTCCGTTAGACGTGATTCGGCATTTCGCCATCTTCAGTGCGTCTGTGTCCAATTAAAATGGAACACTAAACACCTGATTTAATCCAACATAGAAACTTGACTTCACAAAAATCACCCAAGATATCCATACATACATCTCGTAAAATTCCATGGCAACTATCTTCACTGAGTGGCAAAAAAAGGCCACCCTTAACATTTTTAATTATATTTCAGACTCTAGTGATGATCTCATAACAATATTTGGTCCGTTTTAAAGGATTGTAGGTAAGAAAAACACAGATAAAATCTCCCAGTTGTGTTTATAATTGGATTTGTAAATAAATATTTCAATAGTCAATCTCTTCTTATTGGTTTTTCTGTAAAGCTTCTTTCTAACGTACCGGTGGTTTGAATTTTTTAAGCTGTACCTTTTTTTAGTTTCAAATTTGTTTAAGTGATGATGGTCTTAAGTAATACAGATTAAGCTAGAATCACAGCTTTTTTGAACGATGGAATAAGTCAAGCTATGTGGCCAGTGTGCTTAACATTCCCAGAACAACTGTCCGATGGGAGTTTATTAACATTGACCAACGACTTCAATTTGATATGTTGACGTACTGTAAAGCAAAGTCTTTCAGAAGGCGGATTACATGCGAGAAGGCCTGCCACTGGTCCAGAACTTCTGCCAAGGCACAGAACAACTCGGTTAACTTTCGCAAGAAATCACATCGATTGATCTGAATAAGATTGGACTAAAATCTTGCTTTCGATGCGTCAAAGTTTTGATTGAGGTCTTCTGCCTTCTGAGAGGGGTTTGGAGAAGAACAGGAGAGCGATGTCTATCCGCTACGTATACACTCCGCGGAAGCTATGGAACTGGTGGCGTTATGGTTTGAGCAGGCATTTCTATGGAAGGTTGCTCTTTATCGAGGGTTCATCTTCATTTGAGCGATACATTGAAGATGTGTTATGGCTTATAACCTTAATTGGCGACGGTTTTATTTTTACGCATGACAATGCAAGGCCGGACACAGGTAGGACCGTTGATGACTACTTGGAACTTCTTCAATTCAATATTTGAAATGGCTAGCATGAAGTCCCGACTTAAATTCTATCGAACACCTTTGCGACGAGTTGCTAAAAAGGGTAAAAAGTCGCTCACTGATGCCAGGGAATTTGCAAGAATTAAGAATGGCGCTGTTGGAGGCAATTGAAAATATTGCACTGCACTAGATACAAAAACTCATAAGATTGATGCCGCGTGAAATGCAAGCGGTGATGAACGCAAGAAAAGGAAATACTCTGTCCAATTGACTATTTTCTTCATTGTTTCCATAAAAACATTTTCGGTAAAACTGTTTTACTCAGTTAAATTTTTTATTTAGCAATATTTTATATTTTGTTATGAAATAACATGTCAACAAAAAAATAATCAAGATTACAAGTATTTACTAAAAAAACGATCGTAGCCGCTTCTTTTGCTTCTCAGTGTATAGAATACCTAATAAATTAAATGCCAATGCCACCAATTAATCTTATATTTAATTTTTACTTTGTTTTTACGATTCGTCCAAAATCGTAAATAAACATGATGGCTAATGGCTGTAAGGTCGTGCTGTTACTTTCGAGGGCCCCCAAAGAAAAGGGTTTACCAGCGCGCCCTCTGTTTGAATTCGATTAATCGATGCTCACCGTTCACATGTTGTTTTCAGTGTGTAAAAACGCATGATCGAACCGCTTTCGCCATGCGCAACCCTCGTAATTATCTTTTCCTTCTGCTTTCCTCAGCCTCTATCTTTTCGCCTTATACGCTTAACCCTCTGTTATGCCGACAACCTTGTGAGTGCCTGCCCTGGAGCCCGAAACATAGAGGAATCTGTGTAGAATCGACGAACCGTGACACCTTATTTCAGTTGATTCTTTAACCCATTTCTTCACCGTTTATAATTCTCCCCTTCACAGACCACTACAATGGCTAACAAAAAATAACAATTATAACGATTGCAATTATTTACTAAAAAAAGAGGGTGGCCACTTGTTTTAATGATAGTACAGATAAGGTACTATAGCTTTTTCTTTTTCAAATAAACGATTTTAAATTGAAAATTAATGTTTTATTGGTATTCAAAGAAACCTTTTTCTAAACTTCAAAAATCGCTTTTTAATTGCAAAACATAAAAAAATTTAACACCTAAAAAAAAATCAATGAAGTGGTACGAATTGTAAGTAATTAGACTTTTAAAAATCACCATTGCTTACAATTATGATATTACAAATGAATCCTTAATTTTTATACTTTAAAATTTTATATAATTTTTAATTTCAATTAGAATTAATTTTTATCTGATATTCTAAGTTCTGAATTATGTTACGTTTAATTTTTATTAAATGGAGGAATTTCACTTTACGAGCTTGCATTTCATACCTTCTCCTTGTATTTGATATTTTACAGAAAGTGTTAATTTGAAGTTAAATAGGATTAATTCGAACTTAAAAAGGTTAATTTGTAGTATAAAATCGTTAAATTGAAGCTAAAACAGGATTAATTAGTAATTAAAATGGGTTAATTTATAGTTTAGAAAGGTTAATTTGAAGTATACGGTGATTAGTGACCATTAGTCAATAATTATTCGAAAATCGTGAGATGCGGTTTGATGTAATGTAGGTTTCAGAAAAACATTTTCTTTATCGTGCCAACGTTTCGATCTTTATTGAGATCATCTTCAGGGCCTGGGATTTACAAACATTGTTTAAATTTAACAAATACATGTAGGATGTGGAAAAAAATGAATTTATACAATGCAAAAAATATTTTTTTATATTCAATTATTTCTACTCTTACTACTGAATATAAAAAAATATTTTTTGCATTGTATAAATTCATTTTTTTCCACATCCTACATGTATTTGTTAAATTTAAACAATGTTTTTAAATCCCAGGCCCTGAAGATGATTGCAATAAAGATCGAAACGTTGGCACGATAAAGAAAATGTTTTTCTGAAACCTACATCACACCAGACCGCATCTCACGATTTTCCAATAGTTAATTTGAAGTTAAACAAGGATTATTTGAAATTAAAACAGGTCAATTTGCAGTTAAAAAGGGTTAATTTTATGGAAAGATACAGTTAATTTGCCAATAAAAAAGGTTAATTTAAAGTTTAAAAGGGTTGATTGGTGAAAAGAAGGATTATAATTGGAATGGAAAAAAGTTATACCTAAACCAATATAATGAGGTATAAGGCACACTGAAGGTGGCGTTATACCGAATCGTGTCTGACTCAACCTAGGGAAGATCGGCAGACCAAAATGGTCGTTACCGACCAGATTTCAAGTTCATCACCCGCAGACAAAACGGGGAAATATCTGAAAATGTTTAACGATTAAATGAGCTGAGGTTATTCTATTTTTCTCTGTAAAACTGTTGAGTTTCTCTAATTATTAAAGTCTTTATTATGCTGTTATCTTTTCTTTTAAATGAGTAACAAAAGCCTTCTCTGTTTTTATTTATGTAAACGTAACTATTGTATCAGATAAAATAAAAACAGAACAAAACTTAGGAACTATGAATCGGTGCTTTGTTCTAATTAAGCATAAAAACTCCTTTTGTACCAATAACGTCAGAGGTGTCCTTGTTTTTGGAGTCGTCGAACACGGTCCGAAGTCCAGTGGAAATCTCTTACGTAGCGCTCTTTAGGGCGTAAAGAGTGGCGAACAGTTTCGTTTCTTAACTGCATAATTGTCAGAACTTAGCGGATGGATTTAATTAGCGTTAGCACGCCCAACTCGTGTCTTGTAACGCACACGGGAATCTCAACTTTCGCCGCCGAGGGTAAAACTTGTATTTCATTACTTCGGAATACCAAAGAATTCAGACGGAGTGGCTCACGACAGGGATTCGCGGTTCAAGCCCTTCAGCAATTAAAAACTTAATTAAAAGAACGTATAGTAAAGTTCGTCTCTTCTCAGAAACGGTCGGAACTTTGGAAAATTCACTTTTGAGAGATTAGAATGCTAAAAAATTCGTAAATACGTAGTATCAAAAGATAGTGATGCGCGATACCAGAAAATCGAAAGAAATAGTCGATACTACTCAAGTATCGACAGAAAGTATTCGATTTTAATGAATGAGCATTTACTCATATGAGAACTTTTTCGTACATTCATAAATGATCAACTTACTATTGCGGATTTTGGTTAAAATACGCTCACGCGTTAAAATAATCAAGACATTGCATTTTTTCATTTTTAAGTACTTTTTCAAACAGTGGGTACGTAGGAAAGAACGAGGAAAAGCTGCCAACACATTTCAACATAATTGATATTTCAATTTTATCGTCATCGAGTTTTGAGAAAATTGATCAACGGGTGTTTGGTTTTCGAATGTTTGAAAAGATAAGACGTATTCCCACTGTATTCCTCTGAGGTTACAAGATGCCAATGATTCAGATTTCTTAGTAAAATTAACCTCATGCATTACTTTTGGGAGGAGAAATGATTAGAAGAAAGGCGAACACATTTTAGGGACTTGAAGACAAAAATATTTTAGATGAAATTACGGAAATTGAAAGTGCGAGGTTCGACGCGGGAAAGAATTATGAGTTACCAACCGCCAATTAAAAATCTAGAGTAACTTTGTGACATACGCCGCTAGTAGGCGCTCTTAACAGTAACTAATCAATTCCCAGTTTGATGAGAGATAAATTTCGCACAGTAAATACAATTAAATATTACTTGAACACTCGACGAAAAATTTGAGTATATTTTTCGATACTACAAAAAGTATTCGATACAGTACTTGCATCAAATGACCAAATTACTCGGTAGCAAAAGAAAATACTCGATACTTTACTCATATCGATTGGTATCGCACGTCACTATCAAAAGACCACCTCGCCCGACGAATACGTTTCACCATCTGTTATTTTTCGTTTTATCCAAATTTACAAGATTAATTGCTTCAAAATATCAAAATGACCATAAAAACGTAAGGGAATAATTTTATTATTATTATTTGCCGATAAGCGGTTAAATACGAATGACATGTAGCAATTTGCGCAGAACTGCCGTCAAAGCTGTTCTAATTGCAGGGTAAATGCGGAAAATTTGATCGTTGAGACGATGCGCGGGGAAGGGAAAGTGATGTTTGATTCCCTGCAACATCTCGGGAACAAGCCCCCTCCATCAACCAGGAAAGCCCTATTAGCAATTACCAGGGTACACTTCGGTTCTGTGGCCATACGAAAAGTTAACTATCGCGTGAAACCTGGCTTCAGGCGAAAATCAACAGGCACTCTCATTTAAACGTTGTTTTTTTTTTTTAGATCAGGTGTCAGCCTGCCTAGATAAAGATGGCTCAGAAATGGGAGAAAATAAAAAAATACGAAATTAATAAACTAAACTAACATGTTGAGTGGGGCGTCGGTGGCCGCAACGGCTTAAGCCGGGAACACACTTACCCGATGCCACGCTATGCCACGCTATCCGACGCCTTGCCACGTTTTGGCAGGGTGTGCACATCTATGCGACGTCAAGCGCACGCCACGTACAGTCACACAGCGTGTATCACAAATCAGTATCACAATCGCAACGCCTTTTTTGTTCTTAATGCACTATTCTGAGCAAAACCTGATAATAAATTGTTAGTTAAACTTAATTGTTTTAATTAAATCTATTAGGTTTCGTGGTCCGATTGACCAATTAAATTCTTTTCAATTAATTAATCTTTAATTAAGGTTTTGTTTGAGATAGAAAATTTTTATAAATAGTTTTAAATACAGTTATTCCGGTGTTTTGATAAATTTTCTTCCTAACCATAATAATTAAATAATTTTTATAAAAACTCATGAATTTTTGATCTCGTTTAATTTGGTTTACATTAAAATAACAATGTTGTAATTAATATAACGACAAAATTACATATACTTAGTTTGAAATAAACTACAAAAAAATAAGAGTGTCCTGTTCTGACGCTACTCGACGAAAATGTGTGTGAGGAAAACCATGAAATAAATTGTTAGTTAAATTTTATGAGCAAAACCGTGTAATAATTAGTTAAACTCATTATATCAAAAAATGGTATTCCGGTGTTTTGAACAATTTTCTACCAAACCATTAAAATTAAATTTTTTCAAATAAAAACTAATGAATTTTTGATCTCGGTTAATTCGGTTTATATTAAAATAAGTTTGTTGTAATTAATGTAACGACAATAATACATATAGTTTGAAATAAAAATATGAGTGTCCGGTTCTTTTGTCTTCGACTGTACTCGATTCTACCCGACGAAAATCTGGCCAGTGGGGATCGCATAGCGTAGAATAGGGTAGCGTTGCGTAGCATCGGGCAGATGTGAAGGGGGGTAATACAATTTTATGGAAAAATGGACTTTCATCGGGTAGCTTTGCATGGCGTTGCATCGGGTATGTCTGTTCCCGGCTTTAGGCGTTGACACCACGCTCATCGCTGTAAGGTAAAGGTCCCGAATTCGAATTAGCGGCTTTGCATTCGAACCTGGCGTACTTACAAATGGGCTTTGATAATTTGTTCAATATACCTTCAACTTCAAAGAATTCATACACTCCCGACATACGTCGAAACCTTGTCCAAGCTCTCTAATTTGTATCCAACTATATACAGATTTTCGGTATCCATTTATCCTCGAAACCGCAATTAGTCGATATATATCCGTAGAATCCTATTTTTCTTGTCGAAAGCGTCTGGCAAAAGATACTTGAATTATTTTTCAACTTGACGGCAATGTCGCGCGAAATGTATATTTTCTCAACCGGTCCAGTTACGTTTTAACCTCTTCTTTTTTTTAAGGTCTTCAAAAAGGAAAGCTCAAACCGAGACAGATCCAACTGTTAAACTGCGTTGCTCTGTTTAGATCCGCGGAGTGTAAAGTCCTAGGAAACTTCCACCCTCGGAAGCACCCCATTTGTAAATTAAGCTAATCCCCACCCTTCACCCACCCTTGCAATTACGCTACCTACACCTTTTATTACCCAATTTGGATTTTCTTTTGATTGAATGAGATATTAAATTTCCTTGAAAACTACCTTACCCAAGAATAGGACGATTTGTACAATTGTTACTATAATTGTTGATATATTTTCAGATATTTTCCGTCTCTTTATTCAGAATGTTTTTTATAATAGTGTTATTTTAATATTTTATATAATATTTTAATTCTGTATCATTTCTATTCGAATGTATGTTTTGAAAATATATTTATAAAAAAAAAAGAAAGAAAGACGTTGGTTAAAAACAGAAGACGATGGGGGTATCTCAAGCTATCATTTCTATTCGAATGCATGTTTTGAAAATATATTTATAAAAAAAAAAGAAAGAAAGACGTTGGTTAAAAACAGAAGACGATGGGGGTATCTCAAGCTATGGCAAAATCCCCACGGTGATGAAAGGAAAAGATCGGTGACGACACACGACCAAACCCGCAAACGGTGTGGGGCATCTCAGGCTTGGTCAATCCTAGTCATGATGAAAGGAAGAGAACTGTGGCATCACATGTCCAGAAAGAAAAGGTCGGATGTAGCCCCACCAAGCCTAAAGGTGATAGAAAGAAAACAACAAATGACGTTACACGGTAAAATAATAAGAAGTGGGGGTATCTCAAACCTCGTCAAATCCCATGGTTATGGAAGGAATAAAAGAATAACGTCACATGGCTAAAAATAAAAGGAAAAGTGAGGTGTCGATATATCAACGACCTCATTACGGATATGATAATTAGTAATTAATACAGAAACATTCAATTCATGGGTTCAAACGAATCAATAAAAAAAGTAGCAGGGGATTGTGCCCCACACGTATACACATACTGTCCTCGTTAGAGTGCAAAAGGCTAAATTTTTCCTTTCATTAGAATCGCTACCTGGCGAAGTTTTAGGCAAAAGGCTGCATCAGCGTTTTTTATTGATTTACAACTGTATGAGTACAAACTCATTTTTTTCCTAACTGACCGTTTAAATTCATTTAGACTCAGTGAATAAATAACTAGAAATGGAAAAGGTTTCGGTAAAAAAGTAAATAAATGTTTCACGTGATAGGAGTAATTATAACGGTTTGAGTTAGGTCCGTTATTGGAGTGATAGTGCCATTATCCAACGTCCACAGGCCACCATTAGGGAATGGCTACCACATAAATACACAGGGTGCCGGCCGACATTTGTCGCCGTTTCCACTGCACCTTTCTCTCCCCATGCATCAGACAATAACAATCGTCCCCGTTGCTGGTTTCTCGCTCGGCTTTCCCCAAAACGCCCACTCGCCCTAATCGCCATTTACTTGATTGCTAATTTTTCCCACGAATATTTGTGATTCCAAGACATCTCCTAATTGCCAAGGCACTTTTATACTCGAGGGAATATTTGCGGAAATTTCCATCTGGGGAATTTCACCTAATTTGATATTTACGTTTTCCGTCGGAGGATGCTTACGAAAAGTTTTCGGATTCACCTCATGCAAAAATGATATCCATTGACACTTTAGGACATAATGGTAGTTAGTAAGATGATTGAATATAATTTCCCTCCCTACATAATAAAAATAACCTACTACTACCTCATATTCAGATAATACCAGGTTTTATTTCGACCAACTCTTTCCAAACCTGGCGTTCCTCAAGGCGCTATTCTTGGATCTGTTTATTGTATATTTAAACAAATTCGGGGAAAAAGCACTTT
This sequence comes from Cimex lectularius, assembly GCF_000648675.2. NCBI lineage: Eukaryota > Metazoa > Arthropoda > Insecta > Hemiptera > Cimicidae > Cimex > Cimex lectularius. Next base: position 151,912 of record NW_019392770.1, on the reverse strand, counting down.
CAGGTAGTCACCCCTTGTGATTATAGTCTGGATGATGACCATCGTAACATAGACTGCTACACAGATGGATCACTTATCAAAGGAAGAGGGAGTGGTGCAGGAATCTACATACCAAAATTAGGAATCAGCATCTCCTCCCCTCTTGGAAATAACACCTCCGTTTTTCAGGCGGAAATCTGGGCCATCAATGTGTGTTGTAGAACACTTATGGAAAATAAAATTAAGGGAAAAGATATTAAAATCTTTTCTGACCGTCAGGCTAGTCTTAGGTCATTACTAAAAGATTTGTCAACCGCACGACTGGTGGAGGAAATTATAGATTTTATCAATAGGATCTCTTTCAGGTTTGAGAATAAGGTGACCCTTATTTGGTAACAAGCACATAAAGGACACCATGGCAATGAAAAGTAGGATGGCCTAGCCTGCGTTTGTCTGGCCACAACCGGTATTACCTCACTCTATGAGCACAGCGAAAGAGAGTATCAATAACTGGGGCATGAAACAATTCCTAAGGGGGTGGAATTTATCCCCCGGACACAGGCAATCGAAAGAGTTTGTTAAGGCGATTAAACCAGCAGAATCGAAATGGCTATTCTCTATCTCAAGGGAGGGAATTAGGAGGCTGATAGGTATTCTGACGGGCCACTGGACTGAGAAGACACTTCTTCGTAATAGGTATCCTACCAGATCCCTTTTGTCGCTTCTGCGAAATTAAAGAAGAACCGGCAAGGCACTACCTCGCAGAGTGTGATAGGTATGCTAGGTCTAGATTTGAAATCTTTGAAGGAGAGGACATCACCAAATCACTCCCCGAGATAAAATGGTCCAAAACGTTGGGGTTTGTGAACAAGTCCAACATGTTTATGCAGGACACGTGAGCCGACCAAGTCCCGGACCTTTTAGGGATGAGGTACGAGCCTACCCAGGCATTTAACCCCTATATATATATTTAAACAAAATACCTTGCTAAAAGAATCTAAAATTGATGTTTGACGCTGATATAGCAAGTTATATTATACATAGAAAGTTCAGAAACATAGAAAATTTGAGCAAGTGTAGACCGCTATTTACAAGAAAGTTTAAATTGTAACTAATGAACGTATATGGAGTACTCAACAGTCTATACTCCATACTCAATACTCTATTGTATATACCCTGTCATCTACACATTCACTCTAAATGTACAAACAAGGAAACCCAAAACGGTATATCTATCAAATACTATGTATAATATAAATATAAATAGATATACAACCGGCTTGTTACTTCAAAATTCGGACCAGAAGACGCACCTCCCTGCTCAAGCACAATTCTCATATCGAATGTCGTTCCTAAACGCTCGTTATATGGAACGAAAGAATTATGTTCTTCATTGAAGACCACGTGTGGTCCCCCAATGTTCCATAATCGGCCCTGTCTCACTACACATTCTCTCTAATATATACATTCACTTTCGATATAAATAAAAGGAAACATTGAACAACACTATAAATTATTATTTCACCGTAAAACATCCTTTTTTCTTCTAAAACTGGAACAGTGGAAAGGTTTTCGTGCTCAAGCACAATTCTAATATTGACATACCTCCACGCTCTCTATAAGGAAAAGAATAATAGTAGCCTTTGTCCACAGACGTCTACGGACAAATATACGTGCTTTGGGCCATACCTATATGAAGCTTAACAAAATAGAACACAAGTTAAACAATAGAGGTAGTCACGATGTTTGTAAGATGTTAACTCGTGTTAACTGGAATAGAGAAATGTCCAGTAAGATCGTGAATGTCCCCTTCTTTTCTTAGCATGCTAAACGTTAATTTTTCAGCAATGCTGCGCGTGGCGATTGGTAGAACCAAAAATAAAACTCTCACAGTCCTTAAAGGCTTGTTGCTGTTTGTTTTGGTTTTGTTTTGTGTTAAATTGTAAGACGCTAGAAGTTAATAGAAAAGGAAAATTAATCAACTCTTTCATTCAAAATGGTATCTATGCACCTGAAAAGTTCTACCTCAATTCGTGCTGACATACCTAACTTGTATCCAACGTCTAACAGCCTACCACTTTTTAGGATAGGGAATGTATCAATTCAAGTACGAATGAGAAAAAGTAAAAGAAATTAACAGAAATTAACAAAAGAAATGTATTGGTATGATTTAATTAATGCGTATTTGAGAATAAAAATACGTGTAAAGAAAAAACAGCTGTCAATTTCATGGCTGCCATGTTGGTTACCTACGCCCTACCGGATAGCAATTTGACTACATTTTCGATCTAACATCTAACAATTAATTAATCTTTATGTAAAGTATTGGTTAAGATAAAAAAGTCAGTCTCACGAGCGGGATTCGAACCCACGACCTTCGGTTCAATACGCGGCTGCTCTACCGCTTGAGCTATCGTGACTTCGATCCACTCGGACACCAACTCCCCATCTCAATCGACAACCTTTCGAATTTTCCCTCTACTTTTTTAACTCAACCTATACCTTACATAAAGATTAATTAATTGAAAGATGTTATTGGTCAATCTAATGAATCTAACACCTATGCAACATTGGCCCTGGCCTTAAGGTCGAGCAATGTTAACTAGCCGATTCTAACAAGTCTACGTCATCATTTTTCTCGATCTAACAGGCCCTAACAGAGTTAATAGGGTTAACACAAAGATCGTGAAAACCCCCAATAGCTGTATTTTCTATAAAGCAAGCCAATGTTAACAAATCTATAGAATGAGCGGTATGAACTAGAAAATGGCCTAATTAATTAAATCTCAAAAAATCCTTACAATTAATAAATTTAATTTAATTCCTACACGTTTTGAAATTAACAGTTCTAAACAGGATATTGAACTCAAACCCGAGGCATCAAAGGGATGTGGAAAACGCGCGGTCTTGGGTCCGGGGTTGTTTATTGTCGGTGAGCACTTGTGAAAACTATCCGCAAGTTAGTTTGAGGCTGTGTTGGTTTGCTTTAATGTCCGACTTCCTTGAACTTAATAAAATACATCGAGTGGAAATGGGGTTGAGCTAAAGAATAGTTGTCGCACTTCCATTTAAACCATTTATTTGGCTGATAATTCTTCGAAGACGTAGTATATGTTTACAACTTTGACGGATTAGGTTGTTTGTTTTGATTTATGATTTTTTTAATGTATAGTGAGAAAATGAGTAGAACAACTTAGTGGTGTGATGAAAAAATGATTAAAATCTATATAAGACTACCTAATCTGACTTCAAAGGTTGTTCTACATGTAGTAAACAGTTTTCGTATATCTTTCAAATGCTACTATGAAGGGGTGAAATTAAATAAGTGGAGGGTCGTCTACGTGTATCAGATAGCCTTGTAAAAAAGAAAATTCAATAAAAGGTCAAAAGCTATTAAGCATCACCCTTACCCAATATTCCATCTCTCAGGGAAATGCTCGTCGAAGCGTTCGGTTACAATATGCGGCCTTGGTGAATTAAAAATCGGTCGAATCAAACAATCAGAAGGCTGGCTTTCAAGCATTTTACGCCCTTTCCAATCGCCCAAATTGAATATCACCGACTGGCTCTTCTATGCCCGTTTTATTTCCTGTAATAAAACCCGAAGAACGACCCTATTGCTTTTTACTGTCATCGTCAAGTGAAAAGTTGTACATGTTAGCCATGGGGACGAACGTAACGTAACAAACACTTCGGAGTTCTAAAGAAGAGTCGACGAAAATTTGAAACTCCGACAAAGTACTTTCCTGAAGATAAGATCTAAGACTTCTAGGACCGAAATCTGACGACCGTCAAAATTAAACTAACCTTATACAAGACTTTACAGTGACCAATTGGGTCATACGGGGTGTCATTGTGGGATTCTGTTTTGGGACAGCTTGGTGGCGATTGGTAAGGTAGGAGTGGAACCAACGGATGGTGCTGGCGGAGAAGGAAAAAGATTCTTGTTTAGAGAGGAGAGAAGAGTGAGGGACAGAATCGAAGGCTTTGGAAAAATCAAGAAGGACAAGTATAGTAACTTTCCGTTCGTCCATTGCTAAGTGGAGGTCACTGGTAATTTTTATTAGTGTTGATTTGGTAAATTTTATGAGAACAACTGTGTAATAAATTGTTTGTTAAACTTAATTGTTTTAAATAAAGTTATTCCGGTGTTTTGATTAATGTTCTTCCTAACCATCATATATAAATAATTTTTATAAAAACTCATGAATTTTTGATCTCGTTTAATTTGGTTTACATTGAAATAAGAATGTTGTAATTAATATAACGACAAAATTACATATACATAGTCTGAAATAAACTACAAAAATATGAGTGTCCTGTTCCGACGCTACTCACGAAAATGGTGTAATTGTATGAGCAAAACCGTGTATTAGTTAAATTCATTATATCAAAAAATGGTATTCGGGTGTTTTGATCAATTTTCTACCAAACCATTAAAATTATTATTTTTTAAATAAAAACTAATGAATTTTTGATCTCGATTAATTTGGTTTATACTAAAATAAGTTTGTTGTAATTAATATAACGACAATAATACATGCAGTTTGAATAAAAATATGAGTGTCTGGTTCTTTTGTCTTCGACTGTACTCGATGCTACCCGACGAAAATCTGGACAGTGGGGATCGCAGAGCGTAGAGTAGGGTAGCGTTGCGTGGCATCGGACAGATGTGCACGGGGGTAATACAATCTTATTGAAAATTGGACCTTGGATTTGCGTCGGGTAGCGTCGCATAGCGTTGCATCGGGTACGTATGTTCCCCTTAAAGCCGTCATCATAACTGGCACTATACACGAATACCAAAAATAAATTGCACATCAGCAGAAGACAGGGAAACTATTTCTACAGATTTAATTAGTTAAACATTTAAATCATTAATAGAGATTCAAAGCCCTGATGAAGGGTATTTATTCCTCGAAAGCTTGACAAAGGAACTGAGTGATTTTCTTTTTTCGAAATTGCCTTATGCCTATACTTTTTGTTTATCCATATTGTCTCAAGAAGTAAAACAGTGATGATCATTGCTTCAATTATTTTTCCTGAGTTTATTGATATCCAAGGTTAATGTTTCCATTGTGAGGTTGATTCAATTTCGAAGATGGGTGGCAATTTCTTCCTTCACATTGCATAACCTACAAATTGGCGAATCATCCAATGCAATCATGTTGCATAGGTGTTTCTCCCATCAGTTTTACTCTCTCTAGCTTGCAGTTTCTTCCTCCCTATAGCATAAGCTACAAATGAGGTCTTCGAATATGTCTTTGTTGTGTAGTTATTTTATGAAATGCCAGTGACCAGGCCATAGCCGTACCACTCGCCTCAGTTTTTCTCGGCTTAACTGTATTTGCCAATTTTGGTAAGATCTTTGTAATCATAAATTTACTGGCTCTAGAACATCTGGAGTTCTTTCAGTTTTTATAACCCACTCTAAGTGGAAGAGTCTGTGTTTGAAAGTGTTATCCAAAGTATAGGTTCTTGGTGTATATATGATCTGGCGGACATCCTCTGCCTTGTTGTCTACTTTTTCATTACACAGAACCGCTTTGTGTCATATGTGTCCTCACTGTATTGTCAGGTTGTAGTTTCCCCAGGATCTGGAGGCCGTGGTTGCATTTACTGACATTTACGTACTCGTGTTTTTATCTAGCACAAGAGTATTTTTTGTCGGTATAACCCTTTTACGATTTTCTATAGTAGAGGCATTGATAGCATGTCAGCTTGAAAGAGTGACGTGTACTGCCTTAATGAGTTTGATAGCTTATATTTTAGACTTGCACAAAATACACCGGTTCCTTTATTTGTTTTTGAGCCATGTATATACCCGTTAACATGATTAGTTTTACTTCAGTATTCAAGTCCTGAGTAATTCTGGAGATTTGACTAAAGATCCTAGGATACTGAATCAATGTCTCATAATGGTATGATTAATGATCCTGTATGGCCCGATGATAACACAAACCAACAAGAAACCTTACATTCCTAATTGATCATTTATTACGTAAAATTATTAAGTTTTGTAAGCAGGTAAATATTATTTTTATCAATAATTCTACCAAGATAATTTATTTTAAAAATATAGAAACAGTGACATTCAACTGGATTAATCTTTGAATGTAAACTAAACATAAATTAGAAAACAAAAGAATGTAATGTTATAATCATTACGCACTTTTGGCGCGAAAAGGTAGAAAATTATATTTCAGTGTTCGTGCGTAGCCCGAAGCTCTTTTCGGGCTTTTCAGGGGAAAAGGATCGCATAGGATCTAATAAGGAAATAACACCATGCAATATGAAACAAAAATGGCAAATATATTTACAATAAACTCTCGGATTTTTTTACAAATGCCCTTAATATAAAGAAATATATTTTACTAGCTCTCCCCGGTTATTCTTATCCTGTAAAATACAATTTTCAACTTTTTCGTCCTTAACAAAATGGACGTATTAAGGAATTATGGCTGGTTTCATCTCATACACTTTGTGACGTTTTAACGATAAATAATCCACCACCACTTTATTACAATTTTATGTTTTACAGTGTACCGACGGTGCCTGAAGAGAGAGAAATCTATCTGTCCCCCTCTCGCTCACACTCTCACGGTCGCCGCCGTCACCCCCTCTCAATGTATCTTTGTTATTCTCCCTTTCTTTCAATCTCTCTTTCTCTCTCTCGCTCTGTTTTAATTTCTCTCTCTCCCGCTATACTCCTAGTTATCCTCGCTCTGTGTAGACTTTTCTCACTTTCTTTTTCACTTATTCACCCCTATTTTCTCTCTCTCTCTCATTATTTCAGCTTTTCTCTTTCTCACTCCCTCTCCCTCATTCTCTCATTCCCTCTCTCTCACTCTCTCTCTCTCTCTCTCTCTCTCTCTCTCTCTCTCTCTCTCTCTCCCGTTATACTCCTATTTTTCCTCGCTCTGTTTAGACTTTTTTCCCTTTCTTTTTCACTTATTCACTCCCATTTTCATTCTCTCTCTCTCTCTCTCTCTCTCTCTCTCTCTCTCATTATTTCAGCTTTTCTCTTTCTCACTCCCTCTCCCTCATTCTCTCATTCTCATTCCCTCTCTCTCTCATTCTCTCTCTCTCTCTCTCTCTCTCTCTCTCTCTCTCTCTCTCTCTCTCTCTCTCTCTCTATTTCTCTCTCTCCCCTTTCTCTCTCTTTTTCTCTTTTAGAATGCCTTGCTTTACGAGTCGCCCTTAAAGAGCAAAAGGCTACTCTCATTCCTGCCCTGGCATACTTAAGCGGGGAACACACTTATTCGATGCAAATCCAAAGTCTAATTTTCCATAAGATTGTATTACCCCCCGTGCACATCTGCCAGATGCCACGCAACGCTACCCTACTCTACGGTCTACTGTACGCGATCCTCACCGTCCAGATTTTCGTCGGGTAGCATCGAGGACAGTCGAAAAGAAAAGAACCGGACTCATATTTTTATTTCAAACTACATTTATTTTTGTCGTTATATTAATTATAATACAGTTATTTTAGTATAAACCAAATTAACCGAGAACCGTATAAACCAAAAACACCGAAATACCATTTTTTGATATAATGAATTTAACTAACAATTGATTACAAGGTTTGCTCATAAAATTTAACTAGCAATTTATTTCATGGTTTGCTCATACTATTACACCATTTTCGTCGAGTAGCGATAGAACAGGACACTCATATTTTTTGTTGTTTATTTCAAACTGTGTTTACGTACTTGTGTCGTTGTATTACTTACAACATTCTTATTTTAATATAAACCAACTTAAACGAGATCAAAATTTCATGAGTTTTTATAAAATTATTGAATTATGATGGTTAGGAAGAAAATTGATCAAAACACCGGAATAACTTTATTTAAAACAATTAACAATTTATTACATGATTTTGCTCACAATAATGCATTAAGAACAAAAGAGGCGTTGCGATTGTGATAGTGATTATTGTGATACACGCTGTGCAGACTGTACGTGGCCTACGCTTGACGTCGTATAGATGTGCACACCCTACCAAAACGCGGCAAGGCGTCGGATAGCGTGGCATATCATTGTATCGGATAAGTGTGTTCTCGGCTTAAAGCCTTGAAGAATGTTTAGAGACATTAATTAGAAAATTCTATCGTGAATTTTCGTACGACGTAAATTGAAAAATCAGCGCATTAAATTTGTCGGGTAGGCGTGAATCGCTTTGATTCTGTCTGATTTGGGTTCCGATTAATTTATACGTCCTTGAAAACGGTAGGGCATGAAAGGGAACGCTCCCTGACGTCTGGTTGTTAAATATTCTAGGAAGGGAAGTTGTTGGGAATTATGTGGAAACCCTAACCTCGGCCTTCTTCCGTCCATCCGAATCAAGTTTACGTCGTGAAAGGAGCAACCTGTTGTTCCAGAGATATTTATTCTTCATGGTGTTTTCCAACTTCACCGCTTAAGGGAAAACTCAGTGTCGCGGACTTTTTCCTGGTAAATTTTCAAAATAAAAGTGATAAACAACCGACCGTAATGGATTCGGAGAAAAGTAATTCCTGTAAATGCATAAGGGCTTAACGCCCAAATATCCGTTGACTATCTCGGAAGAGAGGTCTATTACGATAAATTTTAATTTACTGGGCTGTGGCGGGTTCGAACCCAGAACTCCTAGCTTTACAAAAATGAATCGGAAGCTCTGACGAATCGGCCACGAATCTACGTACCAAGTGCTATAAAGAATAAAACATACTTGGTTATTCAAAAAATCGGATCAAGGAATGCAAAAAACAGCTCAAGCACAAATCTCATATCGGATGGCATTCCTGCACGCTCCCTATATGGAGTCAAGGAATCTCACCCTTTAATTAAGACACATTGATTAGCTTTTCTCGGCATGCAGGGCACTTTTGGCCCAAACCACACGTGTACTCAATATTTCACAATCGGCTCGCTCATGCTACACATTCATTCTAATATATACATTCACCCACAGTGTACAAAACTAAACGTAAATATATCGGATCCAAATACCCTCTGCCATGCTCAAGTGCAATTTTCACATTGGTTGACATTCCTACACGCTTTCTACATGGAGCCAACCGTCTTTATCATTTCATAACTGTTGAACATTTTTAGGAAAATATTTTTTAATATTTTTAAATAATATTTTTTTTTGACATCAATCCAACCCGGAGGACCGTTGAGGAATTGTTGGAGCTATTGAATATTTCGCCATCGACGCTGGTATTATAAACACACATTCAAACTTATAAATACATTCTTACGAAACAGTTTACACTTTTTATGTAAAGTATAATAACTACAATAAAAAAAATCAAAACATCCCTGTTCTCTATAAAAAATTGATTATAACTGAAATTATAGTTTATTAGGTTTTAATCATTTCACTCTGTCAGATCCTTTCAAGGTTCAGGAACGTTTAAAAAATACTTGGATATGGCATGTAAATACATTCTAAAAGTAGTGACGTCACTCGTAGGCCTCATCAGACCGACGGCTAGTGGTGGGGATGTGTGGAAGAAGGAAAAGAGGGGGGGAATTGTCTCACCGGACGCCATGACAGGGAAGGTGGAGGGGGTAAAACGTGTCTACCCCAGATGTCACCTATACTACCAATACGTAAACTTTGTTTGATAAATTTCTCTTTGGATGTTGTTTTGAATCAATTTTATTCCATAGGCTGAGCAAGGGGTTGTGTGGTGGTTTATTTTATCTCCGGGCATCCTCAGTCGACACATATAAATGATTAGCTCTCGGAAAATTGAGGTAAAAATAATAATAACATGTCCGGGCGACTCCGGAGCACCTTTATTTCTCGAGTGAGGGCATGAATAAAAAATGTGACATTTCTAGAAACCTATTGAATAAACAGGTGTAGCGCCTCACCCATCTCAGCGTTCCCATTATTGGGAGCACTCAGACAATTGAGCCGTTTTATCAAAAAACATTTCCCCTGCAAATAGAGAACAAGAAGTACATCAACGGAAATGGCAAGTGGCCGCAAATCTATGAACCCCCCCCCCCTCGAGGCATGTTAAAATAAGTACATTTTCAATTTATTCACAGATATTTCAGGCCTTTCACCGGAATCAATAGATGAAGGGATTTGAAACAACCAGTCGGATCTTAGCTCGATTCGAGATATAAAGACTGTCAAATGCCACGAATTATGCGTGTAGAACATTCTTAAGGAAAACATTTTATGAAATTTAAAAATAAGTCGAGTACACACTTTCAATAGGAAATTCCTCGTGCAATAAAACCTTCCAAACATTGTCTAAAATAAAGCTTGATCGATTCAGTTTATTTTTGTCTGTCTGGTTTGGGCTTTACTCCATCTATCGTGAAATTTACATAATTTTTTGGTAATATGGTTTTCAGTCTTTGTTTGTGCAAGTACTTTTTTTACTTAGGATTTTTTTTTCTTTTTTTCTTGCTTGATTCCTTTTTTTTAAATTGTATTTTAGCAGCCTGTTATAGAATGAGTATTACCGAAATTGTAGTACACAATTCTCGACATATTGATGTAGGAAAATAGCAAAAATTAATATTTTAGCAAGAATAAAAAGTTATTTTCTAGTTAGTTTTCTGTACCCCAATTTACTTTGAATGCCAATTTTTGGGAAAACAAATAAATTGTTTTCCGCAAAAAAGTGGTGTAATTTCAAATTTTGATTTCTTTTTTAATATGACAATTTTCGCTCATATATTTTTATTTTACTCTCTAAAGATGATTTAATAATTAATTAAATTAGACGAAAAGGATTTGTTTTTGTCTTAGATTGTGAGGCAAAATGTGAGAACATTGCTATATAACATTTTAATTAGCAACAACAACAGAATGATCCAGTGTCAAATACTAATCCATTTTATGTTCGAAAATGGCAAAAAATGAAAAATTCGAAAGGTTGTAGGTTGAGATGGAAAATTGATGTCCGATAGGATCGAAGTCACGATTGGTAGAGCAGCGGCGTATTAAGCCGAAGGACGTGGGTTCGAATCCCGCTCGTGACACTAATTTTTCGTCTCAACCAAAACTTTTTTTTTTTTTTGGCGTTATGAACTATGCATATTAGCCATGTGACAATTCGTATATGTGTGTTCAAATTTGGGGGGGGGGTTATTGTGAAAAAAGGGCCAGAGGCGACGGTGGGAATCAAACCCACGACCGCGGCGTGAGAGTCTCTCATGCTAACCACTCGGCTACCGCGGTCCCCAAAACCTTAAATAAAAACAATTATTCATTAACACTGACTTTTTATCTCAACCAAGACGTTACATAAAAAGAATAATTAATTGGAAGTGTCAAATACTTTGGAAAAGCCTGTATAGTTCGAGTCAACTTGGAAGACGTTTGATGAAGTGGATGGAATATAATTGTGATAGCAAAGTGCATTACTATACAATATAATGTTAGGAAATGAAGCTTTGCTGTTCTGGCTAATTGTCTCAGAATTAAAATCACTTGATAAGTTATTTGCCTAAAACGACTGATGTCGAGCATTCAGCGGTACCAGGAGATTGCAAGATATATTTGGAGACTAAGATCGGGACGCCCAAGAACCGTGGGACCAGCTGACGACCGATTTATCAGATTTCACACTCTGCCGATTTTTCGCTGCTTCTGAAAAATCTCAAAGACTTAGAACTGTGCAGGATGTGCCCGTTAGCGCTGAAACAATAAGACGTAGACTTGCAGAAATGGGAGTAAATCCCAGAAGGCCACAACAGGTCCAGCGTTTACCAGGGACCATCGTCGGTCGTTTAGAGTTAGCATTGGACACCGACATAGGACGGAAACTGAACTGAGGGGATGGTATCTTTTCAGTCGAATACCAGTTATCTCTCCATTCACCAGACATCTTCGAGTTTATCGAGCCGTTGTAGATCTCTATATCAAATGCAACATTGCCGGAAGTGGGTCGTCTGTCGGTAGTTTAATTATGATATAGAGTGGAAATGCATGGGATGCAAAAACGGAGGTACACATTTTTAATAAGCCGTTCCTTAATGCACAAAAAATCTACGTGACAGAAATTCTTGATGAATATATGGTGCCATTTGCTCCTGTTTTTGGTGAGCAATTTTTCGTTATGCAAGTTAATGAAAGACCAACTGTCGACATCGTATTATGCAGTAATTTTGAGCTGTCAATGTTTACACTCTAAAGGTCGAATCGCAGTTACGTGACAGTGTCGTCATTCCTGCCCACTGTGACCGTTCTCTCTATTTACACTAAGCAGTATTTCATCCGTGCCTAGCAGAGGACTTTAGAGGCAAAAATGTTTCCAAATGATGAACTTTTGATTATCGCACTGATTTTGGATGAAGAAGAGGTAACACAAACGAGAAAAAGGAAGTGGGTCCATCAAGCATAGAACAAGAGGAGTTCAGAAGGGTAATTTACAAGAAATTAGAAGGGACAAAATTTTGCTTACTGCATAACTTAAAACTTAAATGTGTGATGACTAGTGACCGTTAATCGATAATTATTCAGAAATCGTGAGATCTGATCTGTGGTGTGACACCAGACCGCATCTCACGATATCTGAATAATTAAAACTGAAACTTCTTAATACATTACGAAATACGATATACGCACGTATAAGTACGTTACTTTTCAAGTGGATACGAAGAGTGATAGTCGAACACTGCAAAATTTAAATTTACAGGGATGGAAGGCAACGACAGATGCTTTCCGTGTATTCAATACAAAAAATACGAGAAATATTCACTGGTTATTTCAGCGCTGACGCTGCATCTCCCCCGTAATTATCACATATCCAACAACCATATTTAAGTTCTAACCTTATTCATAATTTACTATACTCTTCATAATGTAAACAATACTAAAATATACGCGTACTTCACTCACTATCTGTTTTCATTTCTGCTTCTATTTTCGTCCAGAGTGTATTCTTGAAATCTGAGTGCGTGTGTTTTGAATTTGCCTGATAACACAACATAGGATTATTTCGCACCAACTCAATGAGTTTTTCGACATTCATGCTGTACGGCCATGAAAACTGTCAAAAATATCGTCAACAAGAAATCCGACGATTCCGGCCCGGTGACTACGGCAGCACTGATGGCACTGACACGGTCGCGCGCCGGGCAAGTGTGAACAAAGCCGTTCAGTTTCCAAGAAGAATATTTCCAAAACCGTCGGTTCAACAAAATGCCGGTCACAGCACTGTGATGTTACTGGTTTGTCTGTGAAACGACCATCAAAAGGCCAACCCGTAACATTGATTTGAACCTCATTGAGCACTTTTGGGACAGTATCGGACGTTGGGTAAAACGAAGTAATAACCCTCCTACAGCCTTAGCTGAGCTGAAAGTTACGTTAGTTGAGATTTGGGATGAAATTTCTCAAGAAGTGGTTAAAGGCTTAACTATGAGCATGCTGAGAAGATTATAGTGTGTAATCGCTCAGAGCTAGAGGATGTAATACGCCCGATTAATTTTTTTAAAGTTGGTTTTATGTTCATACACAATAATTTTTTTAAATTAATTTTTTATATGCATTTTACTTTCCCACTAACCACATTTTTTAATAAATACTTGATTTATAAAAAAAATATCAGTGTTAATATTATTGAATAGGCCTAAAAGATACCAAAATTTCACAATGAGACACGTTTTTGTGTAGAAGTGTATTTCGTCTTCCGAACATCAGCCTTCATAAAATCATATTTATGATCTTAACTTAGAAATAATTTACCGATATACACGAAACGTTATGTAACCTGAAACACGGAAGCGTACTCGCAATGGCGTAAACCTGGCCTCCGAAAACAAAACTGTAGATAAAAAAATATAACGATTGAGGATTTTGTCAATTTCAACCGTACTTTTCTCACGACAAGACCATATGTAGGCCTATTCATCGGATAACAAAACAAATACAGAATCCTGTGTCACTGGGTGGATCCAAAAAAGACGAAAGGAGAAGTGGATAAACTCCGGACAACGTTAACTTATGGAACATAAATGAGGAGGAAGCAACTAAAATTGTAGCAAAAATTGTAGCAACGACACTCAATGACCTAGTGCTTCTTAGAAGAAGGATCAATTGCACTGGACAAAATAACGAGGAAAAGTACAATAAGCCAACAACAAAACTCTGCATTTCTTGGGGAACAACCCCCCCCCATTCCTAGTATCTATCATCATCATCTCACATTTAATGATATCATGTCTAAACGTTGTTGACATAGACTGTAAGGAAAGACATCCATCTTTCCACCGGTTGTAATATAGTTGATTTTGGATAAAATCCGGAGTTGTTAATTTTTGCAATGAAACACCGGACATCTGACGAAGAAAAATTGCCCCCCCCCCATATTCCAGACCGAAAAATGACCATTGTCTATAAATTCATATTCAAAGGCTTTAACACGAATCCGAATTACATTTTCCGAAAAAAAAATTATTAAACAACTTTACAGATAGTAGGGGTATTCACGATGTTTGTCACCTACCATGTTGATTACCTACGCCCTAACGCCTAGCAATGTGACTACATTTTCGACCTAACATGTAACATTGGCCCTGCCCTGTTAGATCGAGCAATGTTCACTAGCCGATTCTTACAAGTCTACGTTATCATTTTTCTCGATATAACAGGACCTAACAGAGTTAACAAAAAGATCGTGAATACCCCTAGTGTTTCTTGACTTTTTTACTTTTTTATATATGCTCGTTTAATACGATCAAGCGTATTAGTTCCTTATCATAGAAAAAAATTATATATAATAATCTTGAAACACCTGCCCAACAAATGCAGAAAACAATCTTTACAAATATATTTAATAGATTTTTGTTTTCGAATTCTAGGCCCAGTTGCAAGAAAGCTCGGACACCTGTCAAATATTTTTTCACGTACTATCTCCAGGAAAAAGTTTCATTTCAATCGGTGATCATCTCATTATATACGATCCTATTATGTTTTTATCCTGAGTAAAATTATATTATCGATATATAATAACTCTGAAATACATACACAACAATGAAATTTGCTCATATCATCATATAACTGATTGGCTCGTAGGCAGCCAGAACGCTCGCACAAGAGGCGAAGTTTTTTTAAAATTTGTGATTCTACGTATCTAGCTTCCTTTAGTCGAATCTTTTTCTACTAAAAAGAATTCTACTAAGAAGAATAAATTGGTGACAAGTGAAGAAACCTGACAGACCAAAACAACAAGGGACTGGGCAAGAAGGGCAAAATTGATCAAAACCGGCCAAACTGTAAGTAATTATGCGGGGTTATTACGGATAAAAAATTGTTGACCTCCACTAGTGAATTTTGTCTCACAATCAGTTGAAACGATCCGATTTAAATCCGCCGTGAAAGACATTGAATCTAGGAGGTCGATCAGATAAGGACCACCTGTGATTGGAATCCTAGCGAAACGTTGATGGCCGCTATAAAACGATAAAAAGAAACAGGCTCTTTCTCGAGAACGGCTCTGAAGCTGACGGGCCTGCGTCGGTTTTCCACGTCCAGATCAATCGGATGATATACATAAATAAAATTTGAAAATGAAATTTTAAGTCTAGTTTTGCAAGCAAATAAATTTCCACATCTTAGCTTCTCCTTGACACCTTTTTTCTTTCAACGATCCTAGATCTTTTTTCTAAGAGATTTTCCGTTCATCTTGACTAAAAACAAATATTAACTTTTATGACCTTATGTTGTTTTCCTCAAAACAATTTTTAAATTGTGAGTGTAATATCGAAATCCATCAGGACAATCTTTCTTAGCCAGGCTTTGGCCCAAAAATAAGAGTCAGCGTGTCCACAAGGTATGACCACTAACAGTATATGTTCCCCTAGGTCTACCCCTCCGAGGAAAGTTCTTGAGGCGAACTCAAAGCTTCGCGTACTGGAAACAGCCTCCCAGTACGGACACAATTCCGCCACATTTCGCACTAGGTGGCGAACAAAATGATGGACTTGGTGAACCCCCGTTACCTATACACTCATTGCACGTCGAAGGATGCCATGCCCCCCAAGGGGCACTCCAATACACAGGTCGATGCACGCGAACGGGGGCCTCGAAGCTCTAAGATACCAAACGCAAAGTACGGTGCACAAAACACTACACATACAACATAACACAATCCTCATCTGAAGGGGGAGATCTCTCGGACTCCTTATGTGACCGTGAACGCTGCTCCTGTGGGGGTCCTGGAGGAAAACTGGGTTACGGCATTCCCGGCCCGCGCGGTATTACAGGGACCGGAACGCCGTTATAGCTTCCGGGGAGGCTGTTCTGTCACCTCGTGCTAATCATGTGGTGCCTAGTACTTGCCAGCTGGCGACTGGATAGTTACCGTGCTGGGCATCGTAAAGTTGTGAACTCTCCTTAGGGGTATTCACGATGTTTGTTAGATGTTAACCCGTGTTAACACGCATAGAGAAACGTCCAGTAAGATCGTGAACACCCCCTTCTTTTCTTAGCATGTTAAACGTTAATCTTTCCGCAAGGCTGCGCGTGGCGATTGGTAGAACCAAAAATAAAGCTATAACAGTCCTTGAAGGCTTGTTTGTTTTGGTTTTCTTTTGTGTTAAATTGTAAGATGTCAGAAGTAATAAAAAAGGAAAATTAATCAACTCTTTCATTCAAAATGCTGTCTATGCACTCGAAAAGTACTAACAAATGGGACGCTTCAAATCGTGCCGACACACCTAACTTGTATCCTAACGTCTAACAACCTACAACTTTATAGAATAGGGGATGAATCTATTATGATTAAGAGTATTAGGACAGGTCAGAAATTAACAAAAGAAATGTATTGGTCTGATTTACTCAATGCGTATTTAAGAATAAAAATACGTGTAAAGAAAAAACAGCTGTCAATTTCATGGCTGCCATGTTGGTTACCTACGCCCTAACGGCTAGCAATGTGACTACATTTTCCACCTAACATGTAACTTTGGCCCTGGCCTGTTAGATCGAGCAATGTTAACTGGCCGATTATATATGTCATCATTTTTATCGATCTAACAGAGTTAACAGGGTTAACACAAAGATCGTGAATACCCCTCTTATCTTATTTTGATGTTAACATGTTAGTTCTTCACTGTAGTGCGGCACGTGGAGTCCAATATAACCAAAAAATGTTGTCAAAGGTAAAATAGATCTCGTACATTTGTTATTGTTGGTAAGCCTTTTGCTTTTGTGAAGGGAGAATATTTTTTTTTTCGAAATGCACAACAATCAGTTGAATGGTAAGACTAATCAATTCTATCTAATCTTTGAATTGTGTGAAAAATGGTGTAATGATATATGAGAAGTGCTCGTTGAATTTTTAGAAAGTAGACAAATTAAACCAAATGCTGTTCAACTTAAGTCCTACTTATTGAAGTAAAGACAAATATTTGAACTGACCAAAGAAAAAGGAAAGGAGAGAATAACTGGTTTGTAAAACCAGTAATAAACATTTTTACTCCTTAGGGTACGTGGATGGAAGACTATTACTTATTTATATGGTTGAATTTAATTACAGCATATTTCAAAATACAAATACATAACAACACATAATCAATTGCAATGATTCTTTTTATAGAAAATTTACCCTCAAGTGCCAACAAAAAGACAGAAAAGGACGTATCATTTTGATTGCAACTGAAATTATTTATTATATATATTGACAGCTTGAAATACCCGAGCCGAATTGTTTAAATAAAGTTTTAAGAAGGTAGTTAATTTATGGTTTATCGCGTTAACAAGTTGAGAGCGAAAGGTAATATTATTTAACAAAAGTAGAAGATAAAATTGAGGAGGTTTAAGAGAAAGACGTGGCAGGCTTATAATCAAATCAGGGCTCAACTTATGACTGACAATCCATTAAAAAGTTTCACAACTCGGAAAGGTAACCCCATTTCAAAGCCGGTAACAATTCACTTCTGAATACGATGATATGTTTAATTTTTATTAGCACCGATTCATTGTAATATATGCTATATTTCATTGTTAATTAAAAGGGGCATTTCTTAAAGACGCTGGATGTTATGATTTAAGTTTTACTTTCAGCTCTAAACACAAGTTAACATTAGGGCAAGTTTGAAGCCATAAATCATGAGCTCTTTACTCTCACCAGTTGATGCCTCTTCTTGATTACTTATTCCCATCTGAGTTGCATGAAAAACGGCCGCTAAGAATCAAACCCTGGAAAAATGTTAGCCGAAGTTCGCTGAGTGTGCAGTCGACTACCGCAAATTAAAACGCGTCGATCTGTTTAATTTCGAACAGCAAAATCATCGCGAGGCTCTTAATTGCGTTTCAAAACTGTAAGAAAAATTTATTCAGCCACAAATTCAATATATATATATATATATATATATATATATATATATTTCCTCTATAAACATAAATTGAACACGAAAAATATAATTAGCGTATTTAATAAAAATCAGGGATAAGCCCAATTAGCTTTCGAGGAGCATATCACCCGTCCATCAGGACTTAAACGGAATTTTTTTAATACAATTATTTATATTTTATTAGAGTATTTCTTGCGTGCGTTCCTGGATGTTTGAACAGGCTTTCGATAGGGTCTGGCATCCGGGATTGTTTTATAAATATTCGCTTTCAACCCACTAGTTATTATCTTTTCCTGAAATCCTACCCAACAGGCCGCTGCTTCAGAGTGAGCAGCGACCACGAGTTCTCTGAAGTCGGTCAGATACAAGCCGGCATCCCACAAGGGAGCATTCTTTGTCCCATACTTTATATCATTATACTGCTGACGTACTTATAGACCGTAATACCATCATCACGTGGACTATGTCGCAATTTAGTCCTGTAACTCGAATCCTATCCAAGCTACGTCCAACATCCAAATACACCTTGAGCCTATCGAAGACAACTGCGATGAGTGGAGGAGAAAGGTGAATGAAGAAAAATGTACTCAATATACTTGCCCTCCACTGTACATCAACTGCACTGATATACCGACTTCCGTGCAATTCAAATGCTTAGGACTAAACATAGTCTGCAGACTGACGTTGAATCCCTACACAAGACTTAAAAGACAACAACTCAACTTGGACAACTACGAAGACTTTTAAGACGAAATCTGACGACCGTCAAAACTAATTTAACTTTACAGAAGACTTTCCTGCGACCATTTTGGGCGTACGGAGTAGAACTGTTGGGTTCTGCTAGCCATCAAACATCCAGCGTATCCATTTCTTCTAATCAAAAGTACAAAGACAAATCACTGTGTCAAGCTCAAAGCTCTTACTACATTCTTAAACTCTCTATCCACAACAACCTCAAGCTTCCTTTTGTCTAAGAACTGATTCGTTCCCGAGACCAAAAGTTTCACACCTCTCTATCCATCCTACGAGAACCCGTCCCGTCGCCTTAATTGACGATGGCCGCGAGACCCGTGTTAAAAAATGTAAAAAAGTTTTATAATCTCATTTGTAATATGTATTAATATGTGTACGGTACAAAAAAAAGATACTAAAAAATACGATTTCAAAGATACAGAGGAATCCCACACCCCCCACGACCTTATAAAAAAACTCGAGTTCGCACAAATCACACAGACCCAACACTGAAATGCCTGAACTGTCTGACAGACAAAAACAGGGAGTATGGGCGGCCCGGGATGATCGGTAACGACGAAATTACTGGTTCAGCATTCTCCCAAATTTTACCGTTAAATCCCTGGCCAGTATTTAGTGGTAACAACATTTTTCGAACATTTGACATTTTCCATTTTTTTACTCCAATTCTACTCTTGTGTTTTTAATTTTGGTCCGCATTTTCTTTTAAGAAGAGTCTTGTTAAAAGCGTCAAACTCTAATAATTTACCACATTTTTGTGGTAAAATATTATCTCTCATGTATATCTCCCAAATATACATATCCTTCCACCTTTCCGATCTTCACTCGGCCATTCTCAAGATCCAAAAAGACCTAAACTCCATCAACGAATGGGCCCATAAAAATGCCCTAGTCCTCAATCCGTCCAAATCCACCGCCATAATTATCGGGTCAGGCAACTCCTCAATTCCCTCCCCAGCATCTCACCTCTCATGCTAAATAACCATCCCATCCCCTTCTGCTCTTCGGTTAAAAACCTAGGAGTAGTCTTTGACCAAAACCTTTCCTGGCATTCTCACATTTCCCAAATTTCCCGCCATTCCATTGCCTCCCTCAGCCTGTTTCGTCGGTCCTGGCTTCTCTTACCTTTCTCCACCCTCAAACTCCTTGTATCTTCCCTTATACTTCCCTTCTTCGATTATAGCTGTTTGGCATACGGTGGTCTCTCGGAGGGGGAGAACGCGCGATTTAAGCGTATTAAGAATTGTTGCGTAAGATTTGTGTACGGCACCCCACAGGGATCCCGGATATCGGGGTTCTATTCCCAACTTTCCTGGCTATTCCCCTCCTGCACAGTATTTCCTAGGTTGCTTTCTTTTCCAGTCCATCCACACTCGTCGTCCTCCTTACCTCATCCAATCCCTCCAATTCAACTCCTCACATCTCACTCGTAAGACCCGCTCATCAACATACAACCCATACCTTCGAAAGATCCTTTCTGATCCGAGCCCCTAAACTCTGGAACTCCCTTCCCCTTTCTATTCGTCACGCTGCCTCCTTTTCCTCCTTTAAATCCCACCTGTATAATCACCTCCTCTCCCTCCAAGCAGAGACCTCACGTTTACATTTGTTATTTTTGTTTAATATTCTCGTAATTTTCTCTTCTGCCTAGCCTTACTGGTGTGCCAAGATTTCTATCTTTTTTTTTACTTTTAACTTCATAGAAGGAACTTCATTTATTTATTTCATGTAAATTATTCTTAGGGGACACCAGGCCCAGAATAAAGTTATTTTTCTTCTTCTTCTTCACATTTTGGAAAATTTTACAAGGTCGTTAATTGTGTTCAATGGGGGCCAATAAGGTTTCTATTATGGGGCCATTTTTTCAAAATCTTTTTGGTCTATTACAGCCAATCTTTTTCGGATTTATTTTTCTTCGTATCCTACAAATTTACGGCAGGGCGAATTTAATAATATTGACCTTAGTTTTTGACATCCATCTTAACTTATGACAAAATTTTATACCTTTTTTTAATAAAACTTTTTTTTCTCTACTATTGGTTGGCTTTTGAAAACATTTGCACGTTACAATTACGCTACAATTGGCTATAAAAGAATCCTTTTAATATGGCGAATAGTTTTAGAGAAAGATGAACAGAAATGTGAAAATACAAATTTTCATAAGAAACGAAACGAGACCAAAAATTTATATTTTTCAGTACTTTTTCTCAAAATCTATTTGGTCAATTACAACGGATCTTTTATCGTTTTATTTCTTCAGTATATTAAGAATATGTGCCGGGCGTCTTTTAAATAAGAGGGAATAAATAATTTTTGCCAAAAGCCTAAAGTTGTGACAAAATCTCTCTTTTCTTTTTAACGATCACATTCTCTCCATTCTGGGTGGTTTTTGAAGCAATTTCTCGGTACAAAGGGTTAATTATTATTGCTGTAGCAGGGAGACAATGTTTTTGTTGTTACGAAGGTTGTTGATCTTACATAAAAGACAAAAGATATTTTTCCGTGTCTGTAGGCTCATTTAGTTGTTCAAAGAAAGACCAAAAAGTTGCCAGATTTTAGTACTAATTACTAACAACCGTATTTTCTTTTTTGTTCTTAGTATGATACAAATTCAAAGCTAGGAATTTTTGGAAAATTGCGAATCGTTAATTTTTGGCAACGATCGAATTTTATGAGAAAATGTTAAATCTTTAAAAAATGTAATTTTCTGTTCCTGATTAATTTTTGAAAAAATTACTTACTTATGACTAATGTACCAAACGAAAGAAGAATTTCGTCAATATGATGAAGGGTTTTTGAGAAAAGTGTAGGGAAAAGTGAAAAAATGCATTCCTGGCGGAGTGATAAACTGATCGAGCTAGAATTATTCCCATTGTACAAATTTTACGCTATTAAGGATACTATTCAATTTCGGAATTTTGACAGCCGATGTTTTAGTTGTACAGAAGGTAGTTGTTGATAGAGAATTTACAAAAAAAAAGACTACAAACAGATGTTTTGCAGGTTCCAGGCAAGATACACCCAAAAACTATTAATTCGCAACATACAAAAAATCATTTGAAGCACTTCTAAAACTCGGAATATCATGAGACTAGGTTCATTCCGTGCACAAATTTAGTAAAACAGTAATGTGTGGTGATTAGTGACCGTTAGTCGATAATTATTCAAAAATCGTGAGATGCGGTCGGGTGTGATGGAGGTTTCAGAAAAACGTTTTCTTTATCGTGCCAACGTTTCGATCTTTTATTGAGATCATCTTCAGGGCTCAAAGTGTTTGTCTTCTNCTGAGATGATCTCAATAAAAGATCGAAACGTTGGCACGATAAAGAAAATGTTTTTCTGAAACCTACATCACACACGACCGCATCTCACGATATCTGAATAACTTTCAGAAAAACATTTCCTTTATCGTGCCAACGTTTCGATCTTTATTGAGATCGTCTTCCGCGCTTTGTGTTGTCTTCATTTCAACAAAAATAAAGATCGAAACGTTGGCACGATAAAGGAAATGTTTTTCAGAAACCTACATCACACCAGACCGCATCTCACGATTTCTGAATAATTATCGACTAACGGTCACTAATCACCACACATTTCTACACGAGAAGAACGAAGAACGTGGGATTCTATGAACAAATTTCAACCAAATATGGACACGAAACTAAAAGTATTCTGAAGGACTGTATTCTGTAAGGACCAACAATGAGAAGAAACTCGCATCGGCTATCAATCAGAGAACTTTTTTGTGCAGACAAAACAATGCCCTGAAGATGATCTCAATAAAGATCGAAACATTGGCACGATAAAGAAAATGTTTTTCTGAAACTTACATCACACCAGACCGCATCTCACGATTTCTGAATAATTGTAAAACAGTAACGTTCCGAAAAAAGGTCGTTTCGCTCTAAAATGGCAGAATTGTATTATAAGTACAAGACAACTAAAACGAATACTGGACCTTCAATGCTTACTTTTTAGAATTTTTTTTTATTATGAAGGAACGAAGCTTTTAATACAGAATGTATATAAAAGACAACAGTCTTCCAAAAGAGGATGTGATATCAAGTAGAACGTTCATCAAGGGGAGACACACCCAAGAACACTTGATTCGCGAAGTTCAAAAAATTATTTCAAGCACTTCTAGAGACATTACAATTAATTAAGGTTTTTAGTTGAGATGAAAAAAAGTTAATGGCACGAGCGGGATTCGAACACACGATCGTCGGCTAGATACGCCGTTGCTCTACCACTTGAGCTATCGTGACCTCGATCCACTCGGTGAAAAATGTCAAAAAGGAGGGAAAACTCATAAGGTGGGGTTGAGATAGGAAGTTGATGTCCGAGTGGATCGAGGTCACGATAGCTCAAGTGGTAGCGCAGCGGCGTATCTAGCCGAAGATTGTGTTCGAATCCCGCTCGTGCCATTAACTTTTTTTCATTTCAATTAAAAACCTTAATTAATTGTAATGTATTAATTGGTCAAGCGGACCACGAAATTAGTGAAATTATGAAAACAGTAAAACTATGGCCTGTGAAAAGATTGAGAGAAAGCATTACTTTACGAGGACTCACCAGGCCGAAGTTAAATCTAATAGGTCCTGCCAAAATATCTATCAAAATTCGTTATCATTTGAAGATTGTTTCTTCAAGTTTGACAAAAACGCACATATTTTACGATTAAAATTTACTCGGAGACCATAATTTTGTAAATGTATCAAATTTTCAAACAGATTTCGCGAAATTAGGTTGGTCCGTTTTGTAGTAACGTCGATTTGAACACAGGCTATTGTCAGAGCAGTCCATGTGGCTGGTTATCGATCCGATCTGAAGTATACCGGTAACATTTGTTTATGCAATTAAATTTGCACTATTTACTGATTTAATTGAAGGCCTGAAACCAAATGTCTGCCTTCAACAATGAATTGATGTACAAAACATGAATATGTGCAACAAGTAAATACCGAGAAAACGATAGAGTTTTGACAAAAACCAAAAACTATTTGGTACGATTTTTTTCTCTGCTGACACGGAGTCATGCCATCGTCAGTGCAACTAATCAAACCATAAACTATGCCCGTTTTCTAGTCAAACATGACTTTTATTTTTAGATCGCTGGATGATCTTTGGTTTGCTTTTTCCCCCTCATCAGCCCAGGTTGATTCACTTCTCTCTACCTGTGATTACAATTGAAATTTTTGTCATTGGGGCTAATGAGCCCGAAATGTCAAAAATGAAAGAACCAACCTTTATGGTACGGAGCACTTAGGTTTCTTTTCTCTGACAAACTTCTAAATAAACTGTGGAACGTATAAAAACATGCATATAATTCACTAATTTCGTGGCCCGCTTGACCAATTAATATATTACGATTAATTAAGGTTTTCAGTTGAGATAAAACAGTCAATGGCACGAGCGGGATTCGAACCCACGATCTTCGGCTTGATACGTCGCTGCTCGACCACCTGAGCTATCGTGACCTCGATCCACTCGGACACCAACTTTCCATCTCAACCCCACCTTTTGAGTTTTCCCTCCTTTTTGCCATTTTTCAATTTCATTTTCTCTCCGTGGCCATTTCATTTGTCGTCGGGAATCCAATCCGATTACACGACATTTGAAAAATGGCAAAAAGGAGGGAAAACTCAAAAAGTTTTAACCTGAACCTTTTCAACTGAAAACCTTAATTAATCGTAACATGCATCTATTTGAATAATTTATTTTATTCTTGAAAATAATTTATATAATAACAATAATTTATTGTTGTTTGAATATGTCAGTTACATTTTTAATTTTACATTCAGCCTACATCAGCCTCAGAAAGCTCACGCGCACAATGTAAGACAGCGGACGACGACCTTGCAAGAAAAGGGGCGGCCATACCGCTGATAGGTGCTGAGCTTTTCTGTGGCATAGGGATTCGCACTATCACTGAGTATCTTAGAAAAAAGGACAAAATGAAAATGTGAGTGGATTTCACTCATTCGACATAAAAAATCCAACAACGTCCAACAAGATTTGGAAGGAAAGAAACAACAAAATGCATCAAAGGTCATCAAAGATAATTCAGACTCATTTTAAGCACCTTTTATTGACTTAGGATACGAATTTTTATACAACACAAAACAATACAATTTTTCGGGCAGGATTATCAGCTGGGGCAATTTTTCTTCCTCCAAAGTCCTGTATTCATTTAAAAAATTCACAACTCTTTTGAATTTTATCCAAATTCACGAGAATGGAACCGGGGGAAAGCTGAATGTCTTATCTTTCAACCTATTCGAACAATGTTTAGACTGTCATTATAAGTAAGAAAAATAAGGTTAAAATTGACGAAAACCCCTCAAACGTTTTATATTTATCTTCAGTTTTAATTTATTTTCCGTCTGCTAATTTGTGCCATTACAAGTAATGATTCATTTTGATCAGCAGAGTCTTTTCAAATTAATCAGTTTTTAAGATTTTACTAAAAATTAAGGGGCTTTTGTAAGGCGAAACGTGCGAAAAATTGTTTAAACAATTTGTATTACAGCTTTAGTTAAGGAGCTAAAAAGAATTATCAACTATCAATTAATTATTCTTTTTATGTAAGGTCAGTGTCACGAGTGGGATTCGAACCCACGAACTTCGGCTAAATTCGCCGCTCCTCTACCACTTGAGCTATCGTGACTTCGTTCCACTCGGACAACTTCCCATCTCGTTTTTAATCTAGATTTGTTGAATAGATTGTTTATGTTTTTACGTCTCCTTTACCCAACGATGACTCGCAAGGATTAATGAATATTCTTGATGTGGTTTGTAAATTTCTTTGTTGTAGTTTATGGTTGTATATTTATTTGTTTATTAGAATTGGTGTGCATTTAGCACGAACCAGTAGATTTTAAAAAGGTAGTTCACATTGGACTGGAGCCCATATATTCTAATTTGTCTGTTTGATAATAAATCCATTATATTTAATGGTCTGATTGACAAAATTACTTCTCTCACTTATTATTTTTATGTAAGGTCTTGGTTGAAATGGAAAAGTTGGTAACGAGCGGGATTCGAACCCACGATCTTCGGCTTGATACGCCGCTGCTTTAACCACTTGAGCTATCGTGACTTCGAAGTATATATAGCTCAAGTGGTTGAACGGCGGCCTATTTCGCCGAAGGTCGTCGATTCGAATCCCGCTCGTGATACTGACTTTTTTACCTAACCTATACCTTACATAATGTTTAATTAATTGAAAGATGTTATTTGGTCAATCTGACCACGAAATCTAATGAATTTATTATAATATCAAAATTGATTGAATATAGGATATGAGAGAAGAAGGTTTTAGTTGTGTAAACATATTTTTTATAGTAATGTGTACCAAAATGTTTGTCTTCTCACCCTTTAGGGCAAAGTTTCAAGGATTGAAACACCATTTTCAAAATATCACTAATTTATGCTAATAAAAAAATAATCAAAATAAACCATCCATGCTATTTTTTTTTTTTTTACTTAAAATTTAAATTATAAAAATAACAGTTTAAAATAATAGGAAAAATGGCACTGAAAGTTCGATGTAAACAGAATCAAACCGTTTTATTGCAGAGCATTGACTTTTCCAGTTTTCCCTTTTATGAAAAACCCACACAACCAATATAATCACAATTTATTTATGTAACATAAAATTTCAATTAAATTTCACTCGGTTCCTTTTAACTCGGAACCTTTTCTCCCCGGATCCTTTTAGCTTGCTCTCACTTTGGTGGGATCCTGTCTGTTCGTTTCAGTTTTCATTTGAACCTTTTTTGTTCATTTCCTTTTTTTCTTTGCATCCTTTTCCCTAGGATCCTTTTTTGTTTGGTTCTTTTTTGGTTCGCATTCCTGTCGCTAGGAACCTTGCTCGATTCACTTTTCTCCCGTATCCTTTTTTCTTGATTCTTTTTAACTCGGATTGATTTCGCTTTAACTGTTTTTTCGGGGATTTTTTTCATTTATTAATTTTTTTGCTAGATTCATTTTTAGAATTAAAATACTGCTCGTTTTAGGGGAGATGGAGGAATGATTGTGTACTTGAGTGATTGGTTTTTTTATGAGAGATTTTTGTTTTAATGAGGGGGTGATGAAATTACTTAGCTGTTGAAGGACCTGGAGATTTATTTTTAGTACAAATGAGCAGTAGACAATTTTAATGCTTCAAAAATGAGAAAAATACTTGGAAGGGTTGTCGGTTTATGAATAAACAAGTACAACCCGATCATTGATACTCATTGAAAGTCTTTGTAGGATGACGGACTAATTTAACGCTCGTTTTATTTGTCGCTTTCAAAACAAAGGTTGGAGCTGTGTTGGAAACATCACGGTAAAAAAATTACGCTTGGACATTGTTGGACCGTTTGAAAGGCCCAAGGGAAAGCGCGTGGGAACATAAGTTAGACTTGGACCGTTGAAAACTAAACGAAAGCCCAACAACTGTTGACTGGGCAGAACATGACTTGAAATGCATAAACAATGCAGCCCTTGAGGGAAAACGCGCGGCACAACAGCTCGTCACGCGGCCCTCCATTTAAAAACCGACCTTTGACGTCTTTAATAAACGTTATCGATTTGTACCGGTCGGGTTTGCACCGACTTTTATGAAAGAGTAATCTTTATCGTCAGACATAACATTTCTACTTTACCTTTATAATTAGGCGGCTTAATTATACCCCTCCAGTATTAATCCGATACAAAAACAGTTGAGGCTTAATTCCCCAAGAACAGAAACGGTTTCACAAGGAAAATTTGTGAATTTTTTCAACATCAATAATGAAAAGAAAGACATAATAAATAAATGAATTCTAACTAATAATTAAATTTTCTGACAAAGTTCTCTAGTATAACGACTCTTTTAAGTACTATAATTACATAATAAATCTCAGCCGGTACCGTTTAGATAATTACAAAGTTCAGAGTCCGCTAATTTACCTCTCTTAAATATTGTATCCTGTATGGCTTTAAAATAAAACTGCAATAATAGGGATTGTTTCTTCAATTTCTGGTAAGTTACATTATGAACTATGCTGGCACAAATCTGGTCTGAAGGGATTAACAATATAAATTCTGCGCTTTTCTTGATTTCATTATTAGTTAAATATACTTTTCCTTTTTTGCTCGGACCGTTTTTCTATTGATTTTTTTTAACTCGAATACTTTTCGCTTGAACCCTGTCTTAATGGGATCATTTTTTGCCCGATTCATTTTTTGCTGGGATTATTTTTTACTTTTTTGGTTCGAATACTTGTCACTAGGATCCTTATTTGCCTGTTTTCTTTTTTTCTCGGACCCTTGTTCGCTTGGTTCGATTTAACCCGTTCTTTTCGTTTGAACCCTTTTTTGCTCGGTTCCTTTTCAATTCGCATCCTTGTCGCTAGGATTCTTTTGGTTCGGATCCTTTTTTGCGCAGTTCCCTTTTCGCTCAGTCTTTTTTTGGTTTGATACTTTTCACTCAGTTCCTTTTTGTTAGTATCCTTCCCACTCGGATCTTTATTCGCTCAATTGTTTTTACTTTGAATCTCCGGTCCTGATTTGTTCAATTCCTTTTTTTCTCGGATCCTTTTCGCTTCGTTCTATTTAACCTGGATTATTTTCGCTTGAAACTTTTGTGTCTTCAAGAAGCCGAACTACCTTTTTTGTTCGGTCCCTTCTTAGCAGGTTCCTTTTTGGTTCGGCTCGTGTTTTGCTCGGTTCCCTCTTTCGCTCAGTTCTTTGTAAATCGGAACTTTTCTCATCCGCTCCTTTCCCTCGATTCCTCTTACCTTAGAACTTTTTCCTCTCGGATCCTTTCAGCTTGCACTCATTTTTGTTGGGATCCTGTTTTGTTCGTACAAAACTACGTTATATAAAAAACACACTTTCATAAAAAAAAATTGCCATTATTGAAAAAATATCGATTTCGGGGTGCTGCCCGCCGCTCCCTCTCTTCAGCTGTTATGAATGTCCAGTGAAAATAAAACACTGTATTGTTCTATTCAGTTTTCTTTTCAATCCTTTTTTGATCAGTTCCTTTTTTCTTCTTCGCATCCTTTTCGCTAAGATCTTTTGTTGCTCGTTGCCCTTTTCGCTCATTTTTTTTTTTTTAAATCGGAAATTTTTCGCTCAGATTTCTTCACCCGGTTCTTTTTAAGGCTACGGTTACTGTGGATGCGAATTCTGACGAGATTGTCCGAACAAATAAATACTTGTTTTCCAGTGAGAGCGTTTACTTTGGCAGCGAAGTGCCCATAATTGACTATAAAGTATTCTTATGAATAATTCTTTTTATTTAAGGTTTTCGGTTGAGACGAAAAATTAGTGTCACGAGCGGGATTCGAACCCACAACCTTCGGCTCAATACGCCGCTGCTCTAACCACTTGAGCTGTCGTGACTTCGATTCCCTCGGACACCAGCTCATCTCAACCTACAACCGCACTAAATTTCTCTCTTAATGCCATTTTTCAAATTTCATTTTAATTAATATGGTAAATTACCAGTTAATTTTAACCTCTAAACATACAAGGATTAATGTGCATTTTTTGCCCCTTCCTTACTCGCACCGTGTTGTGACTCCGACACAGATATACAAGGATTGATAGATGATAGTGAAACATTCTGTTAGATCGAGGGAATTTTGAAAAATAGTTTTTGCACAACCTGATAGATGGCTGCATCAATTGTGACCAAGCATTAAATCATCAGTGATACCTCTTGCGAAGGGACGGTCATGGTGTCACTTTAGTCTTCTTACGCGACGTGTCTTCTAAAACAAGAAATTTAACATCTGATAACAGATAGCTTGTTAGGTTTGGATTTTGACATACAGTGACTCACATATTTGTTCACATCAGTAACAATTTTCTATTATCTTTAGTTTGCACATCCCGTATTTTTTAATCCAGAAAACAGCAATAGGATTGAGTTCGTTGAACTGTTGGTATACAAATATTCACCCTAATAATTTTTTTTTTAATGTTTATACCTTTGAATTGAGCCAGTTTATTACGAGTCTTCATGTGAACAGTTTTGTGACTCGGGTTACTTCATTGCAAATTTCGCAAAAACCATTCAATAATTAGTCTCAAATTTGTTATCAGGTATCATCAATTTAGTTATTTTTTTTACATATCGAAAATATTTCCTTTCCTTAATGGTTATGATCTATTCCGTTTAATTACAGTATGAAGCCATTTTCAACATTTTTGAAAGATCAAATAATAAAATCTCTACAAGAAGGACTTCCTTATCGTGAAATTTCAAAAAAATATAAATTGTTATTATTGGGTAATAACAAAACCTGAAAGATCTTCCGGAATTTACGGCAGTTGTTTTAAAAAGAAGAGGAGTGGTCATAAAACAAAATTTTCCGAGGCCAAAAGGCGTTGTATCTACGTTCGATCAGGACAGGTTGACATTGCTGTCCAAATTCAAAGTAGGCCGCGTGATAATGATAATATGGATGTCAGTGCTGAAACAAACGGAGATGTTTGCTGAGGCCGGATTAAGAGCGACGGGAAAAGTGAAGAAACCATTGCTGACCAAAGAGTGGCGTGCTGATCGTGGTTTTTAATGTCATGGAATGGCCCCTACAGTCACCTAACCTTAATCCAATTGAGCACTTGTGGGGAAAACTAAAAAATCTTTAACCGATGCTGCAGGAGACGCTTCAAACTTCGATCAACTTTGGGAAAAAACACAAGTTGAATGGGACCTAATTGACCCAGAACAGTACAGAAATCTCGTGAGAAGTATGCCCAGAAGGACTGATGCAGTTTTGAAAGCCAAAGGAGGACATACAAAATATTAAAGGACTTTCTATGACACAATCATATTATCGTTCGCACACGGTAATTTCTTTTCTATTATTTTAATAATTAAGATAAAGGAACAATTTAATTTTTTGGGTGTTTGTTGTGTTAAGATAAATAAAATTATTAAAAAAACTACGTTTATTTGATGTCCTACAATCGTTTTATAAAGTAAATAATGATATAACCCAATTTGCATTCAGCTGTGAACGAATTTGTGAGTCACTGTATGTTTTCAATCACTTTTATTTTTTTAAATTTAATTTTCCCTACATGCGTTTCGTTAAGCTTTATCAGGTAATGTTAACATTAGGCTTTTCAAACTTTTCGTAGGAATCAATCATCTATTTTTTTTTCTTTTAAAGCGAAATATACCGTAGTATGTTTATTCGCCGCCGGATGGCGAACCAAAAAGATCCAGTTTTATTTGTCCTCTCATTTCTATGGGAGTCCAATTGTTGTCGTTCTGTAAACAAATTTCTTTTTTTTAAATCTATTTATTGTAGTTATTTATATCTAATATAATCGAATTTACGCTAGTTGATTTACAAAACTGTTAATTTTAAAAAAATTTAATTTTTGACTAAACTTTTTTTTGAATTCCATGTTTTAGCAGGGTTGTATATCGAAAAAATTAGGGATTAGCACAATCTTTAGCACAGCCATTTTATCGACTATGCTACCTAAGAAAAATGAAAAAATTGGCTATACGCAGAGGTTTTGTGCACTTTACAATGAATTAAGGTTTTTAGTTGAGATGAAAAAAAGTTAATGGCACGAGAGGGATTCGAACCCACGACCTTCGGCTAGATACGCCGCTGCTCTACCACCTGAGCTATCGTGACCTCGATCCACTCGGACATCAACTCCCCATCTCAACCCCACCTTATGAGTTTTCCCTCCTTTTGCCATTTTTCAAATGTCGTGTAATCGGTTTGGATTCTCGACGACAATTGAAATGGCGACGGAGAGCTTTAGTGAAGAGTACTTCATTTTAATTAATTAAATTCACTATTTTCGTGGTCCGCTTGACCAATTAATACTTTACAATTAATTAAGGTTTTCAGTTGAGATAAAAAAGTTAATGGCACGAGAGGGATTCGAACCCACGACCTTCGGCTAGATACGCCGCTGCTCTACCACCAGCTATCGTGACCACGACATTTTTCATCTTAACAATGGCATGAGTTCATGGAAAAATGGCAAAAAGGATCGAGGTCAAGATAGCTCAGGTGGTAGAGCAGCGGCGTATCTAGCCGAAGGTCGTGGGTTCGAATCCCTCTCGTGCCATTAATTTTTTTCATCTCAACTAAAAACCTTAATTAATTGTAAAGTATTAATTGGTCAAGCGGACCACGTAAATAGTGAATTTAAGTTTTCTGCACTGTTACAGACAGCAGGATGACACGAGTGTTTTTGTCCTTTATTTGGAGTGTCCACTAAGTAAACTTGTTAAATACATACGCTGGTGCATGTGTAACTGTCCTGTAAATAGAGTTGTCCCTAAATAATCCCTTATCGGAGGTCTCACTATTATTGTAAAAAACATTTTATACCAGTAATACATTTTTGTTTTTTTAAATACACGTTATTTTTTGCTTCTTCTTTCTAATGTACAAATAAGTTGCCCATTCTCGTCTATGATAGGATTTATCAATTTTACGAGAAACTATCTATTCGCACGATAAAAATCAGGACATCGTCGAGATAAGCCGGATGTCATCCGGGTGGAGGAATGTTTGTAAGTCGGCCGTAATTTAATATAAACCCTTATGCGTCCGTGTAAGTTGAAGTAGAGCTCAATAATGTTATATGTATAAACCTTTAGGAAATTCAAAACAGGATAAAGGAAGCCAGGCCCCATAGTGGATCTTGGAAGAGTTAGGAGGTAGGAAGATCAGTGTGACACATGCTAATCGAAAATCCTCCCCATTCCACGGAACGTGTTCCGCTTTAAGAGGAACAGAGTTGGCGAGTGGAGTGTCAATCCTAGCACTTGTTAACCTCCTGTCGCATCCTCGAATTGAAAAACATTCCACATTCATAGTGCGGCCCCTGCAATACTTCCTTTCGACTTGGAAAATCAGGTCGAATGATAATTGAAACTCGATTCTTGTTCCGATCCCGTTCAATCGGGGGGGGGGGGGGAGAACCTCGTGAAGCCGCGTGGCTGGAGAAAGGACAAACGTATCTTTTCAGGCCCTTTAGCTGAAAAGCTATAAAAGTCTCGGCAATCCCCTCTATAAAAATCACGTTTAGATTAAAAAAAGGAGCCGTGGAAGTTTCTTTGTCGTTTACTCCTTTCAAACTCGCACCCCGGAAACGAGACACGGATAAATAAATAAATGGCCCATTTTCTTAGCACCACCAAAATCTAATTATGTCCATCCTCGACAATCATACACGAGAATTTAAACTCTAATTAAAAAAAAAAACTTTTTTGATAAATCGGAATGCTCAAATCCCAAATTCTCACCCAATTTGACCTCTATTTATTAATACATAAAATATTGATTATCATCGTTAAAACATTCTTCACATATAGCTTTTTTCTGTCAATTTATTTTGTGTAGTTTTGATCTGCCTTCACTGCATATTTAATTGTCCTGATTTGCAGAGGGTGTTTTAATTATACATTTATTAAACCATTACGGGATGGTATGAAATACAAGCTTGTAAATTAAAATTCCACTATATTTGCGAATGATTTTTAAATATAAAATAATTTAGCGCTTAGAAGACTAATTAAAAATTAGTAAGAAGTACAATTAAACTGTACATTAAAATAACTATAGACAGGAAGGATTTTTTTAAATTTGAGAATTTGTTAAATATTATTTTTGGATTTATTAAAATATGTATAAAATTAATTTTAAACGTTAAATCCATTATACTTAGTGGTCTATTGACCAAATTACTTCTTTATGAAAACACTATTGCCACGAGCGGGATTCGAACCCAAGACCTTCGGCTAAATTCGGCTGCTCTACCACTAGTGCTATCGTGTCTTTTTTTATTAATCACAGGTTGTTTTGAATATCAAATAATTGGAGTGTAAAATAATTATTTTATTTTTTGATTCGTTTTAAAAAATAGCATTCCATGTGTTTTTTTAAAGTAAATTCTTTTTTTATACATTTATTTGAACGTTCTGGGCTTAGCGTCCATGTTAATTAAAGTAAATAAAGTTGCAGAAGGCGCTAAAGTTTTGAGACTACTTTGTTTTTTAAATTGGCTTGTTTTTGTTTAAAAAAAAAGAAAAAACAATTTCATAAGTTTTATAACAAAAGTAAACAAAGAATTGTTTTGTTTAAAAAAAAAGAATTTACGAATAAAGTAGACTCAAAAATTTCCGTTCTAAAAAAACATAATCATCTTCTTGGAAATGACACATCGAATTAACAGAAGAATGATTTGTATTTGTTGTTTTTAGAGTTAATTTTATATAACTTTTAATTTCGATTGTAATTAATAATCGAAGTACTAACCGGATGTTATTTTATAAGAAAACTTTTATGTTTAAAAAAATCTCAAATTTAAAGAAGACGGATTTAGTTTTACATTTAATAATAATTAATTTTCACGTAGTCTTCTAAGGGTGTAATTATTTTATATGAAAAAACTTTACTTTAAAATACATATTTCATTCATATCTTAAGTTTTTTAATACTTAAAAAATAGTTGTATATAATTCATAATTAAAATTGTTCTTTGAAATTAAAAAGCATTCTTGAAGTTAAAAATACTCAATTTGAAGTTAAAATAGGCTAGTATGACATTAAATAGATGAATTTGAAATTAAAAGAGTTAATTTGTAGTTAAAAATGGTTAATTTGACATTAAAACGAGTTAATATGACGAAAAAATCTATAAGCACATTTTATTCCAAAATAGTTTTAAAAGCTCCATATGTTTTTACTAAGAAAAGTAAAGTCTTCACTTATTTAAACATTTATTTGGGCGTAATTATTATTTCAATAAGTAAATACTTTACCTTTTTTAAAAAAACATGGAATTGTTGGTTAAAAATCAATTTAAAAAAATGTAAGAGACAAGCAGTCTCAAAAATATCCGTTTAAAAAAAATCATTTTCTGTAAAATGACACATCGAATTAACTGAAGTATCATTTGTTTTTATTGTTTTTAGATTTAATTTTATATAACTTTTAATTTCGATTGTAATTAATAATCGAAGTACTAGTCGGTTGTTATTTTATATAAAAACACTTTTTATGTTTAAAAAAATATCAAATTTAAAGAAGACTGATTATTTTTATATTAACTATATAATAATTAATTTTCATGTGGTCTTCTAAGCGTGTAATTATTTTATATTAAAAACTTCGCAAATATACAGGAATTTTACTTTACAATCACATATTTCACTCAAATCTAATTAAAAAATAGTTGACTATAATTTTTAATTAAAATGGTTCTTTGAAATTAAAAAGTGTTAAATTGAAGTTAAAAACAGTCAATTTGAAGTTAAAATAGGTTAGTATGACATTAAAAAGATGAATTTGAAATTAAAAAGAGTTAATTTGTAGTTAAAAATGGTGAATGTGAAATTATAAAAGGTTAGTTTAAAAAAATGGTTAATTTGACATTAAAACGAGTTAATATGACGAAAAAAGCTATAAGCACATTCCATTCCAAAATAGTTTTAAAAATATCACCTGGACACCTATACTATACTTGGAAACATTCCTCAGAAAGGCATAGATTTTTTTTTAACACAATGTAATAATATTATGTTTACAAGTTACTTTTCTGGTTACTCACGATAGCCGAGAGCTTAGCGTGTCTGTCAGTCTCAAGTAAGTATTTTGTAACTTCTGTCATACAAGAGGGAATAACGTCCAACTACCCGTTGGGTGTAGCGGACGTGAGTCAAACCACTTTACTTTTAAATACTTTTATATATTATTCTCATGTAAGTATGGTAATAAATAAAAAAATGACAATTTTCCCCGACAAGCTTTAACTAACTCAAGTCGATGTTCGATTGCCGACCATCTAAATGCATTAGATAATATCGAATGAGTTAAAAAAATGTGTTCGCTGGATGTGATGTACATAAAAGAAAATAATCACAATAAATTCGGAGCAGTGGTGATGATAGTGCCATTTCCATGGATACAGGGACCATTCCGGCAGGAGGTCCCTATCACTCTTCACCTCGATCTTTAGAAACGTCCAATTTCTAAACATGCTGTGAACTGTTACAAAAAATTTTTGTGTCAAAAATAAAAACTATGAATGAACAATGAAACCGAATTTAGGGGAAAATTTCGGGCCGACGTTGGGAATCGACCTCAAGGCAGCGGGGTGCTCAAGTTTCCGTGGAACTTTTTGTGCCCAATCTGACACAATCGAAAATTAAAAATCTACATTACAGCTACGGCATAAAGTTAATAAAATCTTCCTTTTTTACATAAAATCTAAAAGTGTCTATGATATAAAAAAAATAAAAGATCGAGTCAATAAGTGCACCTTTCAACCGCTGTTATATCCACACCATTGTACGATCGGCCAACAAAACCATTTTTGTCTAAATCTTTGTCAGTCGTATGAACGGCTATCAAAAGCAAAAAGCCTTTTTCTTGAGATAAAATGAATTAATAATATTTGTGAACAAGTTGTACAACATTTGTTGCTAGTTGGATTGGCCATTTACGCTAATCTCAAATAATATTGTTCCGTTATCACGTCTTCTTCAACGTGATTAATGATCCCACTATCTCCTTACAATGCCGTCTCAGAACCGCCACTGATGTCCCTTCACCACGTTTACTTATACACGACACTTTTTTCTTAACTTTAACAAAACAAATATATAAATATAAAAATTGATTATACCTGCGAAAATCGAATTAAAATGGTATAACTTTTTGTTTTATTAGGTTAAAATAATAAAATAATTGCAGGTAGAATACCTTATGACAATTATTCACATATAAAATTAAAAATTGTATAAAAATAAAGGATTCTATTTTCATTTGAGCAATGTGTGAAAATGTGGTTTTTCAGAGGCAAATAATTTTTAACAAATAAATTTCAAATGATATAAAAAATCATTTGTTTTTAATTTTAGTTGTAATTAATTTACATAATATTTTCTAAAGTCCAATATTTTATATTAAAAAGAATTCAGAAATATGCGTGAATTTTATTTGCATGTTTATATTTCTTACAATCACCCATTTTTAATGTTTTAAGAAATGGTTAATTTAAAATAAAAAAATGGATGTAATTTCAAATAAAAAAAGGATTAACTTGAAATTAAAAAGGTTAGTTTAAGGATAAAGAAGGCTAATTATAAGTTAAAAACGGTATATTTTACGGGAAAATGCTGTATAAGAAAATGAATTACAATTAAAATTTAAAATTACAGAACGCTATAATTTTATAAATATAAAAATACAGATTTTTCTTTTAATTTTAATTTTATTTTTTAGTATAAAATAATTGGTTCTTTATATTAAAGAACATATGAAGATGTATTACCACTAAATCTAACAATTATGTTACATTAAATATTAAAACAAAAAATTCGTCTTGAATTTTTTTAACCAAACTGAAAATTTTTAAATTTCAATGTAATTAATTTTCATTTGGTCTTTAAGAGCCTAATTATTTTATTGTGGTGTTTAGTGACCTTCAGTTGATGATTATTTGGAGATCGAGAGATGCGGTCTGGTGTGGCGTAGGTGTTAGAAAAACCTTTTTCTTTATCGTGCCAACGTTTCGATCTTTATTGAGATAATCTTCAGCGCCTGGGATTTATAAACATTGTTTAAATTTTACAAATACATATAGGATGTGAAAAAAATGAATTTATAAAATACCAGAAAATTTTAGATTCAATCAAAGTATTTGTACTCAAAGTATACAATATTCTAGCATTGTATAAATTCCTTTTTTTACGTCACACCAGACCGCCTCTCACGATCTTCAAATCATCACTAATTATATTATTTATTTTTAATCAAATTCTGGAATTTGAAACTAAAAGAGTTAATTTCAAGGTACAAAAGATTAATTTGAAGTTAAAAAGAGTTAATTTGTAATGAAGATGTTTCTTTATAAGACAATTAATTAAGGTTTTCAGTTGAGTTATAAAAGTCAATGGCACGAGCGGGATTCGAACCCACGATCTTCGGCTTGATACGCCGCTGCTCTACCACTTGAGCTGTCGTGACCTCGATCCACTCGGACACCAACTTCCCACCTCAACCACTCCTTTTGAATTTGAATTGAGGTGGGAAGTTGGTGTCCGAGTGGAACGAGGTCACGATAGCTCAAGCGGTAGAGCAGCGGCGTATCAAGCCGAAAATCGTAGGTTCGAATCCCGCTCGTGCTATTGACTTTTTTATCTCAACTGAAAACCTTAATTAATTGTAAGATATTAATTGGTCATGCGGATCACGAAATTAGTGAATTGAATTTCTTTAGAAGGTAAAATACGGTAATTTGAAATTAAAAGTGGTTAATTTGATGAGAAAACGACTTAATTTTACGTACAAATACTGTACTAAAAAATAGAATGTGGAATTTATCATAGGCATAAATTTGAAGGTTTTTAAAATAGTTTTATTTGTATACGATGATCAGTATAACGTAAATGTGTATACTTACGTAAATTGTGTAAATATCGTTGTATATTTATGTAATTACATTTGTATTTTTAATTTGATAGAATTTTTATTTACATTTTGTATTTTTGCCAAATATTGTAGTTTTTACCTTTTTTTTTAAAGTTTGTTTCAAAATTTTATTTCATTATCCCTAAGAAATTCAGTATAAGTTTACAGAGAGAAAACAATTAAATTTAAATATTTAAAAATTAAAACAACTATTCCCAATGGTTGCAAAATTATCATCAAGACAACGGAAGATACAGAAAACCCTCAAAAAGTTTTAAGCAAGTAAAAAATTCTTTTCATGTACGTCTCCATTATCCAGCAAATAAATAAATTTATATATATCTATATATATAAAATAAATTTACGCCACCCTAATGAAAATTAATGTTAATTTTAACATAAAAAAGCAGAAAAATGAAAAAGTATTTTTACTTATTTTCTATCGCACAATTTACGTTTACATTTACTATTGGCTATTGGTTACTATTTTATATTTATTAATTGTCAGGCCAATTAAAAATCCGCAAATCCGTCAAAAAATATTAGCATAAGACTCAGGTTTATACAAAGTATTGTGAGTCAGTAGACAGATCTGAAACCATCTCTTCTAATATGAATAAATAATAAATGGAAAAGAAAGAAGCAGTACAACTAACTTTGAACGCAACACTACCAGGCTGGAGAACATATTACTCTCTGGAAATTTATTCAATTAATTTTGTAACACACCTAATTCATGCCTTTAATATTGAAGGGGCTGGTTACCTTTAAAAGTTTGACTTTTTACGCCGAAATATTGTTGTTTTATCCCTCAAGTTTCAAGAACGGGGCAACTTGGAGGGGTGTGTTTTTCCGCCAGCTCGCCTCAAACTAATTACTTGTACAATGTTTCTATAGATATGTTTCTTTATGGAAAGAGACTTTACTGCCTCTTAGAAATAGGATTTGTTCAACTGCGTAAATTTTAAAGTATGTCAGGGTCCGCCTCCCGGATGGTAACATCGATAAAAACCGACCCGCCTGAAAAACCGGCACACAGCGAACGGCAAATATATCGGGATAAACTGGAAAGAAAGTCAAAGAGAAAAGTTCAAAGAACAGATTAAATCATACAAGGATGACCGGGGACGATCTAATTACGGCAACCTTCATCGACAAACAACCAATTCCGACAAACTCCACTCCAGTTTTCGGTTATATAGTTAACTAAATAAAGGGGCTGATATCACAGCTACCGGTACGTAGACTTTCGTCCAAGACGGTGTAAAACGGATACGCGTCGGGTTAATGACGGCCTGAAAAAAAGAAAAGAAAGCGGCCATGATCACTATTGATCAAATGACTATACTTTTTCGTCCGATCTGAAGTGAAACCACTGAAACTACTCCTAAAACATACATTCATGTTAATGACTCTTACTCGTCAAGAGCAACTTCAAAAGCCCCCGTCTCCTTAGACGTCGATGCAGATTATTGAAAAATAATCGTGAGGAAAGTTGTTTTACGATTAGACAGGGATTCCAGGTTAGTATGGCATTTTTTTAAACTTGTATCTTGCAAATTCGTTTATGACTGGAGCATTTAGGTCCATATTGTACGCATACAGACATGGAACAGGTAGATAACCATGGACTAAACAATTCGTGATGTAGGGTCTGGACTCAGCGATAATTGGAAGGTTTGGTTGAACCCCGTATGTCCATATTGGTTTCAGTATTGAGCTTTATATGAATAGTTTAAGGAAGAGATTGTCTAGTAGTTTTTTAAAGTTATCAGTCAGTTACACGTCTAGATAAGCTCAAGCTAGTAGATGAAGTTTTCAGTTCAAAATGAGGGACATGAAAGTTTCTATGAGGATCATTATGGCCATCAAAAACTTGCTTACTAATAGAAGAATATTAGTCAGATATTACGATAAAACTATTGGCCCATTGATGGTCTGTAATGGGCTTCCCCAAGGAGCAGTATTAAGTCCTATTCTTTTCTCTATTTATACGTCTTCACTTAATCAGCAATTCCATCAAAATATTAAAACTCTTCAGTTTGCAGACGATATCACCGTATACTGTTCCCATCGTAACATGATTCAGGGTACAGAAGAGATGACTGAAGCAATGACCTCTCTGAAGGAATGGATTTTTAACCATGGCTTTAACCTATCTGAATCTAAGAGCGCTGTAACTGTTTTCTCTCGCAAACGTACAACTCCTTTAGCAGATAATATAAAATTAGGTCCTTATAACTTCAAAATTGTGGACAAGTTCAAGCTCCTTGGCGTCATGTTTGACCGTAAGCTACTATGGAGAGATCACATCAATTACCTGGTTGATGTTTGCGAAAAAGCCAAAAACATAATCAGGTGTGTTACTAAAGTTCGCTATGGCTCACACCCTAGCATTGCACTACTTCTCTATAGAGCACTGGTACTTTCAAGACTGGATTATGGATCATTATTGTATGGAGATGCTGCAAAAACTCATTTGGCTAAATTAGACAAAATCCAGTATATATATATATATATCCCTCAGAGTGATCTTGGGAGCTATGAGATCCACGCCAATTAACGCTCTTCAAGTGGAAGCTAAGGAGACGCCTCTCACCCATCGTAGGTTCCTAGTCACAGGTAAATTTTTATCCTCTCGTATGCTAATCGAAAACCACCCCACTGTCCTCCACATCCGCCAACTTGCTACTGCCTCCAATACCAGCAATTTCTGGCGGAATAAGAAATCCCCCTCGCTATCTACTCTTTTTTTGAAACTTTCCCACTTGATTATCTCTGTTCCTCCAACGTCAAACCACCCGAAGTTCCTTACCAATCAATTTCCACTACTGGTCCCTAACAAATTTGCTATTCCCGATCCCCTTTCTATTTCAAACTGGTCCTCCTTCCCTCCATACATTGAGGAGGCATCTGGTAGCGGCTATTGCGAAGAGGCTGTCGCCATTTATTCAGATGGTTCCAAATCCGACAACGGTGTGGGCGCAGCCTTCCATATCCCAGCTAGTTCCTTCTCAAAACAATTCAAACTTTCCCACATTGCCTCCATTTTCACCGCTGAAGCTCTAGCAATCCTAGAATCCCTAAAATATGCCCAATCAATTAATCCCCATAATCTAATTATCTTTTCCGGCAGTCAGAGTGTCCTATCCGCCATTTCCAATATCCACAATTGTAACCACCCTTTAATATCTCATATATTTAACACCACCATTCAACTAACCTATAGCGGCACCGTAGTGCACATAATTTGGACTAAAGGCCACAGCAACAACAAATTTAATAATGAAGCGGACCGGCTGGCCAAGGCTGCGGCCTCCGCTGGCATTCCCTGCTCTATTATCTCCCCTAGAGATCTTAGAGCCCACATAAACAGTTACTGCAGGCTCCGTTGGCAAAATGAATACTCCGCCAGCACAAAAGGAAAATTTTATAAATTCATCCAACCTATCATTCCTACCTTCCCTTGGTTCCGATCTTAGAATAGTCCTCGCCATTCCCTCACCTCTATAATTCGGCATCGCCTAAACCACAATTGTCTTCCCTCCCACCTCTATAAAATAAATATCCTAGACTCTCCTTACTGTTCCTGCGACCCCTCGTGCATAACTGATTCCAACCATATTTTACTAGCCTGTCCCAATACCTCCATCAACCGAGAGACCCTCTACAACACTCTAATTTCTAATAATATCCCTCTTCCTACCTCAATATCCGTTATAATCTCTTTTACCCGCAATCCCAAAATAATTTCCTCTCTCTCTAAGCTCCTATCCTAAAATAATATAGTAATATACATAAAAGTATACATTTCAATTTTGAAGTTTAGAGATTTGGCCAATATGCAAAAAAAAAAGTTTTCAGTAAGAAGGAGGTAGGTTATACTGAAGTAGGGTCGGTTATACTTATATTGAAGGTTATGCGACAGAGAGTGATGATTGTGGTTTTTTAGTTGGATATAACGGGGTTGAAGTTGGAGAATAGAATGCTCTTCTATGTTAGAATAGTCGTGTCAGGATGGGAAGGGATATCAGTAGTGTATACTGAATTCAGTAACGGACCGGACACACTACCTATACTTTAAAGTGCCTGCCCACCAGGACGTAAGGATGAGGATGTGTGCACAGGGTAGAATGTCTCAGGATGTTAGGATGATGTCGGGATAGGTAGGGGATAACAGCAGTATAAACAGTGATGGATCGAGTACGCTACTCTGAAATGCTCTGAAGTACCTGTGTGACGGCTAAGTAGAATGATGATGATGAAGCGTTTGGTGGTAGAATGTTGTCGATTTTCCAGAGAAATAGGTGTCAGACTTGACAAAAAGCCAATTAAATATAGATATGACTGGAAGGTTCGGTAAGTTATAATTGTCGGTATGAGTTGGCGGATTCGAATTGTGAGGTTTCCCCATGGGATATGAGGAGTGAATCGATTCTGATGGTCTGCCTTTGCTTGCTGATTTGGTTGCTCAGACGAGTTTAGACATTTCGCTATCGTGCCGGTCAATTCGTGTGTGACTGTCCTTTTTGTGGGTACTTCACAATACGATTTCGGAGTTCTCGAAATGCCGAAACATATCTAATAGACCAAATCAGGGTGGATGTCCACGCCTGGGCTGGAGTCGAACTACGACATAACTTCCGTCATGGGTTGCTGGTAAAATGTTGCTAGAAGCTTCCCCAAGGAACATCAGGCTTATATGTGGAAAAGGACAAACATTTGACGCATACCAATCTAATAAATTTACGAAACACGTTGAACCACTTCGCACCCCTTCAACTAAACTAATTCAAGCGCAAAAACCTGGAAACTTTGAACAATAAGAAGTTATACCTGGAAACTCGATCAGTGGTGGCCAGGGCGAAGTCGCGTTTGTTAAAAGGCGTATAAAACGCTTCCGTTTTATAAATTACAAAGTTCGAGGGGGATCTCTTTAAAGTCGAAATGGATTGGCAAATGCAGCCAATAAGCCCTCAGGTCGGAATAGTAGTCACCTGGACATTGAATTACTTTGCCTTTAACTTTAACCGAGGAAAGTTCTACGGCGCGATGTAGTCACCGGGACCTAATTTCCACGAGAGAATACAATAAAAACGGTTTAAATGTACAGACAGCTCTATTTTTTGCTAAAGCTTTTTCCAGTCTTTTTTCACGTGAGCTCGAGTTTATAAATTTTTTTTTTTATCATGTAATAAACAACAA
Source organism: Cimex lectularius (assembly GCF_000648675.2). Lineage (NCBI taxonomy): Eukaryota > Metazoa > Arthropoda > Insecta > Hemiptera > Cimicidae > Cimex > Cimex lectularius. The sequence goes on along the minus strand of NW_019392770.1, from coordinate 108,215 downwards.
TGTGGAAACATCAGAGACACAAAACGATATTAAAAAATATACATATAACAATTTTTTTTAAATGTCTAGCAGTATAATAGTGAGTGTAGTAGGCGACAGACTTTGTTGAATATATTGGGTTGTCCGGAAAATAATGCAGGATTTTGGTATTAAACAAAAAAAAAGAAACTAGTTACTTTAAAGCAATGTTCTTTAATCAAAATAATTTCCCATACTCTCAATACATTTCTCCCAACGTGTTGGTAACTTATTAATTCCGTCTGAGTAGAATTCAGAATTTTTAGAATTGATAAAGTCAATAAATGCATTTTCCAGTTCCGTTTGATTTTTGAATATTATGTGTTGTAAGTAGTGGTCCAGGTGTCTAAAAAAATGGTAGTCAGTAGGCGAGAGGTCCGGAGAGTAGGGTGGGTGAGGCAAAGTTTCATAGCCAAGCTCCAATAATTTTTGTGACGTTACACGTGACACATGTGGTCGAGCGTTGTCATGCAACAAAATGGGCCCTTTCCGATTGACCAAAGAGGGCTTCATTACTGCCAATTTCTGATGCATGGTATTAATTTGGTTACAGTATGATTCAGCATTGATGGTTTCGCCAGGATTTAAGAAGCTGTAGTGTATTAAACCAAATGAAGCCCACCATACCGTAACCATTACCTTTTTTTGATGAGTTGGGGGCTTTGGAAAATGTATTGGAGCTTCTCCTTTGTCGAGCCACTGTCCAGAACGTCTAGTGTTATCGTAGAGAATCCACTTTTCGTCACATGTAACAATTCTGGCCAGAAATGGGTCATTTTTGTTTCGACAAAGAAGTGATGCACAAACATCAAAGCGCTGATTTTTTTGGCGATCGTTTAATGAGTGTGGAACCCAATTTTCGAGTTTTTTCACTTTTCCAATCGCCTTGAGGTGGTCAGCGACGGTCGTTTTACTGACTTTGAGTTGCTCTGCAAGTTCTCGAACAGTTGTTTTGGGGTTTTCTTCCACCACTGATCGCAGAACATCATCATTAAGAGAGGAAGGCCTTCCACGACCTTCTTCATCTTCAAGGCTGAAATCTCCCTCCCGAAATTTTTTAAACCACCTTTGCACAGTGCACTCATTAACACAACCCTCGCCCCAGACTTGGTTAATGTTTCTAGCCGTTTGGGCTCCGCTTCGGCCGAGTTTAAACTCGTAAAAGAAAATCGTACGAAATTCTCGCTTTGACATTATAAGGATGACTGAATTATTTCCAAGTAGCGGAATGCTACAGAGGTAAACAAACAATATCATTTGGAAGAGGATTAATAAGTGTTGACATTCATACAAATGAGTAATCCTGTAAACGTAAACAGAATATTTTATATAGATTTTTTTTAATGAAAACTTAAAATCCTGCATTATTTTCCGGACAACCCGATATCTAAGTAACTTTTTAAAATGATATATACACGTTGAAATGAGGATCAAGGCTGATTTACTATTTCTTTATTTTATTGTGGTCCTAATAAACCCTCGTGGTGTTCCCGTCTTGAAGCGTGAATAAAAAAGAACGCTTCAATGTTTGACGGCCGGTCCTCCCATAACCGGCCATACATACAGAGGTGGATTTGCGGTTGACAATCGGCATGTCTGCAGCTATAATCCAGATTGATTCGGCTTTCCTGCGAACTGATATCCTGCCCTCTTTGACGATTGGGATCGTTAATGCACGCCTAATTAAACGTCTAAAAATAGCTGGATTGGCTGACATTCACTTGGCCGTTTTCCCTCTCGATTAAATCAAAATTAACTTTGTAACAACAAAGGTAGAGTGAAGGATTTAAAATACATATATTTGGATACGAAAAAATGGCTTTATTTCTTAAAGCCAGAAACACACTGACCCGATGCTACGCCATGCGACACTACCCGATGCTACCCGACGCTCTGCGATCCCCACTGTCCAGATTTTCGTCGGGGCGCATCCTCGCATGGATAGATGGTAAGGAGTAACTGTATTTAAAACAATTAAGTTTAACAAACAATTTATTAGATGGTTGTGCTCATAAAATTTAATTAACAATTTATTACAAGGTTTTGCTCAAAATAGTGCATTAAGAACAAAAGAGGCGTTGCGATTGTGATAGCGATTATGGTGATACACGCTGTGACTGTACGCGACGTGTGCTTGCGTCGGATAGATGTGCACACCCCACCAAAACGTGGCAAGGCGTCGGGTAGCATCGGGTAGCGTCGCATGGCGTAGCATCGAGTAAGTGTGTTCCTGGCTTAAGGCGTGAAATTTGAAAGTGATGCACTGTGCGAGCTCACAGCTTCTCAAGTTTGTAGGTAGGTTTTCAGTCTAAACCCCGTTCCATTTTAAGATTTCATAAACATGCTTTTTTATTAACATGTTCTCTTTACTTAGATTACATGTTTTTCTTATAGTGATGAATAGTGTAATATATTGATAACTTTGAGTAAACAACAATGAACTCAGAACTGATCAGATAAAATTAACTACTCCATAACAAAGCAATAAATAATCAAATTCATTAGAGTTCGTGGTCCGATTTACCGAATTACGCTATTCAACTAATTAATCTGTATATAAGGTACTGGTTGAGATAAATAAGAAAAATGGCAAAATGGAGGGAAAATTCGAAAGGTGGGGTTGAAATGGGAAGTTAGTATCCGAGTGGATCGAAGTCAAGTTAGCTCAAGTGGTAGAGCAGCGGCGTATCTAGCCGAAGATCGTGAGTTCGAATCCCGCTCGTGACACTGACTTTTTTTTATCTCAACCAGTACCTTATATAAAGCAATAAATTATTTTAAAATAACACATAAATGACATGAAATTAAATAAAACTTTCCAACTCTGAAAACTTGAAAACTGGAAAATAAAACATGATTTATTTTTTTAATATTCAAAATGTAAGAAAATCTCAAGTAAGATCCCAAAATTAACATAATTATTTTCCATTGAAATTCTTCACCATTCATACTTTAAGATCAATTTAGCGCGGCCTTACGTTAATAATTCGTTTATTAAAGGTCGAATTTATTTTTATGGCACGTGGCCATTGATCTTGTCATGGGTTTAAAACAGTTCAAAACCAACTGAATCAGGTCAGCCCATATTTTTTTTATTAATCCGTTTATACGTAACTTCCTTCATTGTTATTATGACGAGCGTTTAATTAGATTAAATCTCCCGTTGATGTCCATCGTCAAAAATCGCTTTGACAAATCAGACACAAAATCTGCTCCCGTGAAATTAATGATGAAAGAAATAAGGAAGATTTTTGGATTTGTGTACCGTTGATCCAAAGAAGAAATATTTTAGTTTGGAAAATTAGTTTTGTATTTTTCAGTGGTTAAATGGTAAGTTATTATGGCGTTGTTTATTAACAACTTTTTTTTACGCTGGTTCGCAGCAGCTGAGGTCATATCAACCCTCAGGGTGCCGGGTACAAAAGCCCATTTTTGAGTATTGTAAGTAATTAATTTTTTATAGTCTTGTAAGAGGCCAATTTAAGTATATTTACTTTTTTTCAAATGGGCCTAAACATACAAATAAAGGATTCTTCTTTTCGGTTTAGAATTACGCAAAAATTAAATGGGTTCTTATATAAAATACTACATGAAAATTAATAAAAATTACAATTGAAAGATGTGTAAAAATAAATATAAAAATCAATTATTCTTCTATTAATTCGAGTTTTGTTTAAAATGTAAAATAATCATTTTTGGTCACTCAAGCGTAAACGTTCCGCCCACCAAATCTTTACAATAAAACATCTCTCTAAGTACTAGGGTACCTGAAACTACTAGCCGGTGGTGTTTCTACATTTCCAACATTTACTGTTCCGTCCTCCTCAGGATACTGCAACCCCTTGCGTGCAATAAGAGTGAACAATTAAAATATATTGGTAAAACGAGGGTGCCAGCATTTACCAGGCCGAAGAAGCCACGATGGCGTCAAGAACTCAGTTCTTTCAAATCTCTCTAAAAAATAACCGCTTGGTCCGTCAAATGAAACAGGTCTTGCAGCGAATGTTTTAAGTAGTCTGGCCCTACTCAAACAACTTCAGCAACAAAAAAAAAGTTGAGGTTATCAAAGTAAAGAGGAAAAAGTGGTAGGTAAAACCGAATGACCGTATGTTTACAGTTTACATTTACATTTTTAAAACAATCCTCCGTTAACCTACACTGTATATCAGTAACAACGAGCTACCGACTTCCACTCAAGCCAGTAACTTATCAATAAACATAGACAGCAGAAGTAGAATCTCCACACACGACTGAAGAGACAAGAACTTCACAGAAAATTTTAGGATTGAAATATGTTTAGATCATTAAAACATTTTACAAGACACTACTATAACTTTGGACATACGACGTGGAACAGTGGGAATCTGCCAAACAATCCAATATACAGCTTTTAAAATACTTAAATTCTTAAATAAATTGTCAAAGATTACTCTCCATAATGTCCTTCCTTCATGATATTCTTTTGTCAACAAGCTGGACAAAGCCCAATAAGCCTAAGCTTTGCCTACACTTGCCCATCGTGAGATGTCGCTTGAAATACCTCGAGACCTCCACATACTACAAATAAATAATTCTTCTACAAATTGAATATTACCGGAGTCAAATTTTTGGTGTGGTCTTGGCGGAAGTCGTCGCAAATTCATGTGTATTCAGGAGGCAATTGATTGGCTCTTAACTACGCCTGAACCAGTTATGGTTGGCCCCCTATTTATTTTGTTCCTTCTCCAACGTTTGTTCTGCTTCGCAAATAAAACCACCGAACTCGTACCTTACACGCGCATATACACGGACAAAATCCAGCCTATGAAAAATTCCGAATATCGACTATTGGAGTTCAATGAGCTCGGCAGGAAAAAGGCTATTTCAACTTGGTAGCCTTTCATTAGAGAAAGGTCGGTGGATTAATGACTTTTTCCCATTTGTTGACCGATGAAAAAGAAGTTTCCCAATCGTTCGCCTTCAGTTAAAAATTATATTGTAAAAATGCGATCGCTTAATATTAATTTTTATTGTTTTATCTCTGTGACACTAATAATAAAATGTGTAGTCCTTTTTAAAAAGATAGTTCCTACTCACAGTAAGTTGATTTGCAACAATTCGGATTTCGAGCTCTTTAGCTCATCATCAGATTGAAGTACTTCTACAACCACGTCTCTCGACATGAATTGCCAAAGTGAACCCTCTGCTACCTCCGCCAACGCGACGTTCCAATTAGCAGCTGATTTTTAAGGTAGACAACTTGGCAAAAAGCGGGGTTTACCAACTCAATTGTAATGATTGTGATATTAAATATACAGATCAAAGCGGTAGAGAAATAAAAACGAGAGAAAAGAACACTTGCTTAAATCGAGCAAATTTTCGGAATTTAAGGACCATCTAAAAGAAACAAAACATAATTTCAATTCAAATTTAAATACAAGAGTATTACATAGTCTCAACAAAGGGAAAGAACTAGAATAGTTTAAGAAATTTGAAATTAAAAAATGTAAAATTTCGATCTACCTCCCATTTTAAATATGTACATAAATAATATCAAACGTCCAAATAATTAAACTAATTATTTTAATTGTTATTATTTTTATAATAATATTAAGTATTTACTATTATAATATTTATTTGTGTTATAATTTCCGCGTTTCGCATGTTCAAATTGAGCGCCATTAAAAAAATCAGCTGCTAATTGGAACGTCGCGTTGGCGGAGGTAGCAGAGGGTTCACTTTGGCAATTCATGTCGAGAGACGTGGTTGTAGAAGTCCTTCAACCTGATGATGAGCTAAAGAGCTCGAAATCCGAATCGTTGCGAATCAAGCGAATCAACTTACTGTGAGTAGGAACTATCTTTTTAAAAAGGACTACACATTTTATTATTAGTGTCATAAAGATAAAACATTAAAAATTAATATTAAGCGATCGCATTTCAAACTATCTTTTTAAAAAGGATTGAACACCACACTCACTCCATCACTTATCATATCTATTAAAATGTGTAGTGTAAAAAATAAAATTTTTTTGAAGTCGGTTGGTTTTATCCGGAAGAATTGTAGATAAGAACGTTTTCAAAACTGGTTCCATATCTTCGCTACTTCACGCTAATTTCAACCAAAGAAGGCTTTACGAAAAAAGCATAACCTGAGGTTTTTAAAAATAATTTTCGTAACCAAAATATAGATATGGAGGGAGGCGTCGTTGAACATATCTTGTTTGGGGCAGGTGGCAAAGTGGAAAAAAGAACCAATTTGAAACTAGGGGCCCAGCACGACCCATTTTATATCCGAAAGGGTTGCAATCGCCAAACTGTTATTTTGGATTATCTCAATCCCTCGACGGTCGGAACCAAGTGTTGGGTGGTCATAAGTCATAAACGCTGGATTTTTTAAAATCATTATATTACAATATAGGTAGAACGCAAACTACAAGCAACTTTATTGTTCCTACATCGTATTTTATCATATAGGGGAGGAGTAACCCATTAGTGTAGCGATCTGGGGATGAAATCAAATAATTAGTGCTTTGGACGTCGTGGATGATAGTAGAAGAGGGTTCTGGATCAAATGTGTCGAAGTAGGCAGTTGAGAGTCCAGGGTTTTATGGAAACATCTCTATCGACTTTATGCAGTTTTGAGGACAAATGGATTCCCAGTCTGTGTGTATCGTAAAGTTGGATAAGATGTAGAGAACTTTGGCGATGGTTCGAAGAATTTTGGAGTGGTGTGGATTATTTGGAAGAATGAACCCAGACAGTTAAATTCCATAGTTTAGATTGTAGCATGTTTGGATAAGCCAGGACTTGAAGGCTTTTAGTAGTTTATATCGTCTGTTCAATATATTATTTTGAATCGAGTGTGGGGGTTACAAGTAAGTCCCAAATAATAAATCATATCGATTGACAAACCATTAATTTTTTTTAAAAATAAAAACTAACGGATTTTTGATCTCGGTTAATTTGGTTTATATTAAAATAAGTATGTTGTAGTTAATATATCGACAATAAAACTTGTAGTTTGAATAAAAATATGAGTGTCCGGTTCTTTTGTCTTCGACTGTACTCGATGCCCGACGAAAATCTGAACAGTGGGGATCGCGTACCGTAGACCGTAGAGTAGGGTAGCGTTGCAGGCATCGGGCAAATGTGCACGGGGGTAATACAATCTTATGGAAAATGGACTTTGGATTTGCGTCGAGTACCATTGGGTAGCGTCGCATAGCGTTGGATAGGGTAAGTGTGTTCCCGGCTTAAATGTTACGCTTTTTTATCCGAAAGAGCTTCCTTCTAAGCTTTTTGGAGGTTGTATTGAACATTGCTCGTTAGAATTATATGCCAATTATTTCTTTACAAAATGAATGTTTAAATATGATGGTTTTAGAAAAAATATGCCGAAATGTGAAAAAAATAAAGCTTATCAGGAGAAGCGATTTTGTATATTATAAAGTGGCTTTAATCCAGTGTTTTAATATAAAATCGTAAGTGGAAATTGCCTGTCGATATAACTTCTATCAAGTCATTAGCCAGTTTCTCTTCTCAACTTCAATGGACGTTTCTAAGTTTTCTCCTTTCTAAGTACTCAAATTATCAGGACGGATTGGCCCATCACATTTTTACAATTTTTTTTGCAGCTTCATTTCTTTAATAACTTGCCACTATGTTCATATGATCTTTTGAAGATTAACCTTCAGATATATTGAAGATTAGTACTGCACACAATTGGAGCGACTAAAGCCAGCAAATGACCACAATTATTGTTGGATTGTTTTACAAATAACAATTACCAGGATAACGCTTGCCCTTTCAGATCTTCACTTATTCTCGAATCAGCAAAATTCTATCAATGGGAAAATTTCACTTAACTTGCTACCTGTGTAAAACACATTGAGGAGTTCATTGCTAAAAACCCAGAGACTATCTGGCAGGACGGAGTCACAAATTTACAAGATGGCAAAATTAAAATTTTAATAACTATGAATGTTAATGTAAGTATAAATCCGGAGTAGAAGTGTTATTCTCTGAAAATCCGCAATTGATATTGTAGAATAATACCAGTGATCGATCCGCGAGCTCAGATAAACGGACGGCAACCCCCTCCAAAAGAAAAGCAAATTAAATTAATTGATTTGTCTTTCATACAAAGATCCCGCTCCTAATCGCGATTAATAAATTTGATTTTCCCAACCTTTAGATTAGAGAGAATTCAAAATCACGCTTTAAAATGTATAAATTTTTCCAAGGATGCTTTTGAAGTGGCGAAAGATAATTGTACGCCGGAAGAAAAGGAAAATTGCACACCGCGGAGGTGGATTATGTTGGGAAATTTAGTTAGAGCACAGCCTGAAAGGGAATCAGAGATGACTGCTAGCAGTGATAGGTTTACTTGGGATATCCGTGTTTGTTTATCCACTTACAGATCGCACAGGACGAGCCCCGTCACCCGACCGTTTGGAGGAAATCTGTGCTTGCCGGACCTCACTTCACCCGGGTCACGAATGCCAATTGACTGAAGGAATGATTTGAAAGCTTGACAGGAAGTTGTTGAAATCAAATTTATTTTTCTTCACCGCGCTAGTTTTACCTTTTATGGTCTAAGTCATGGCAGTTATCAAATTTCAAGGAGATTTGATAATGAATATTTGAAATGTAGTTTTTAACAGTCTTATAAAACTCTGGAGGAAGAAAGAATGGATTTTCTGGCGACACGACCTGGTTACCGACTTATAAGACCGATATAACAAAAAACCTAAAAGAAAAGTGAAAATATGAGATCACATAAGATTCCGAGGTTTAACAGATTTTAATACAATTTTTGAAAGTTGAAAAACAAGTGTTTTGGTGTAGCTTTACAGTATCTTATACAGCATATAAACTTCCAACTTGACTACTCCGATGTCCATAATGGACAATATCGTTTATGTTATACTAAAAATGTAAGTATTTACTTTTAAAATAAATTGCATGGTAGCTAGTTAGTGGCAAAAATAAATATATATAATATTTTTTTAGAGTAGTGAAACAAGTGTTTACGAGTATCTTGCCTCGTAACTCTCCATTTCCAAGGCCAGCGAGAGTAATTTTTTAATGTTGTTCTGTATATTTGTTTTGAAATGATTTTTAAGGAATTAGTGTCTCAAAAATAAATATATTGTAAAAACTAGGGTCGCACATATACGTGGCTTTGGGATACGACTATACTGTTTAGCATTTATAAAACTAATAGTTTGTTAGACCAAAACATTTTTTTTGTTTCTCAATTAAATGATAACATTTTGTGCATAAAAATAACTAACTTAACATTATATGATTTTATTTTAAAAATAAAATCCTACGAGTAGAAGCTTCAGAATTCAAAAAATAAAAAGGGATATATATATATTATAAAGGCTGTTACTTATGAACTCCTCAATGTGTTTTACACAGGTAGCAATTTTCCCATTGATAGAATTTTGTTGATTCGAGAATAAGTGAAGATCTGAAAGGGCAAGCGTTATCCTGGTAATTGTTATTTGTAAAACAATCCAACAATTGTTGGTCATTTGCTGGCTTTAGTCGCTCCAATTGTGTGCAGTACTAATCTTCAATATATCTGAAGGTTAATCTTCAAAAGATCATATGAACATAGTGGCAAGTTATTAAAGAAATGAAGCTGCAAAAAAAATTGTAAAAATGTGATGGGCCAATCCGTCCTGATAATTTGAGTACTTAGAAAGGAGAAAACTTAGAAACCTCCATTGAAGTTGAGAAGAGAAACTGGCTAATGACTTGATAGAAGTTATATCGACAGGCAATTTCCACTTACGATTTTATATTAAAACACTGGATTAAAGCCACTTTATAATATACAAAATCGCTTCTCCTGATAAGCTTTATTTTTTTCACATTTCGGCATATTTTTTCTAAAACCATCATATTTAAACATTCATTTTGTAAAGAAATAATTGGCATATAATTCTAACGAGCAATGGTCAATACAACCTCCAAAAAGCTTAGAAGGAAGCTCTTTCGGATAAAAAAGCGTAACATTTAAGCCGGGAACACACTTACCCTATCCAACGCTATGCGACGCTACCCAATGGTACTCGACGCAAATCCAAAGTCCATTTTCCATAAGATTTTATTACCCCCGTGCACATCTGCCAGATGCCACACAACGCTACCCTACTCTACGCTCGGCGATCCCCACTGTCCAGATTTTCGTCGGGTAGCATCGAGTACAGTCGAAGATAAAAGAACCGGACACTCATATTTTTATTCAAACTACGTGTATTATTGTCGTTATATTAATTACAACATACTTATTTTAATATAAACCAAATTAACCGAGATAATTTTTTAATTTTAATGGTTTGGTAGAAAATTGATCAAAACACCGGAATAACTTTATTTAAAACAATTAAGTTTAACAAACAATTTATTACACGGTTGTGCTCATAATATTTAACTAACAATTTATTACAAGGTTTTGCTCAAGATTGTGAATTAAGAACAAAAGAGGCGTTGCGATTGTGATAGTGATTAGTGTGATACACGCTGTGTGAATGTACGTGGCGTGCACTTGACGTCGCATAAATGTGCACACCCTACCAATACAAGACAAGGCGTCGGGTAGCATCGGGTAGCGTCGCATAGCGTTGCATCGGGTAAGTGTGTTCCCCGCTTAAAGCAAAGATTAACGGATCTGACTTTTACGTATACTTAGAAAAGTAAACTGGACCAAAAAAAAAAAAAGAAAACTACGCTGATACGGTAGTCAACTCGAATCTGACCATTACGGATTGGTCGCTTGCGTTACTGTTTCTCGCCATCTCCTGGTAATGATAATTTTCCTTAAATTCCACCATTAAAAATGGTGACTAGTTAAGGTACGGTCGTTAGCCCAAAATAAATAAGTTGTCAGTAATCACACGGTTTCATATCAATGACTCAGAAACAAAAACCAGAAAAAAATTTACCTAAACAAAAAGAGATTTGTTTTGTAATTATACAAGCGGATTTAAGTACTTAGATCTTTTAAGTGTAAGTTTAAAGGTATTCGAAAAGATAAGGGTTTTAAGCTGTACTTTCCGATAACCCAATTTAATCCTCACTTAGCCTGGCTTTATCGAAATGTTTTCTTAAGTTGGTGGAATTACAGAATAACTTTTGAAATGTTAAATTGGAACTGGCGTGGTAAGTTCGCTAATATTTAGCAGGGGCGTAATAAAGTTCTCCGCTTTACACATTTATTGGTACTTTTATTTTTAAATTAATCTTTGCCTATTATTGTTCTACACAATGAAAAAAAATCGTCTCAATATTTGGAGAAATATGTTCCGAAATATAAAAAATGCAAATTTTCATGGGAATTATTTTTATTATTTTTTCCAATCGCAGGCCAGTATACACTATAAAAGCATTACACATAAATTCATCTTTCTTTTTGATTTAAAATATATTATATAAAATACGATAATCTAACAGGTTACAAGCTCATCAAAGCAAGATTCACCCAAAATCATTTTTTTCGCAAATTTCAACGAATTATTTGAACGAATTCAAAAGCTTGGAATCTCATGTTAGATAAAAAGTTGTAATTTAATCAAAATAAGTTGTATTTTTGTTCCGAAAATCGGTAGCTACTGCTGTAAATGCCAAAGCGCGATAGCCGTCCACCAAAAACATCTGCAGCAGGTCCTTCCTATTTTTTTCAAATATATTTAGTTTTCCTACAACGAGGACCCCTTAAATTCATTTTATAAATAAATAAACACAGTCACTAGACAATTCTTCAAAAATCAATCGAACAGAATGGTTATGAGGCGGGCGAATTTCAAGTCCTTCAACCAAAGATTCACGGGAACACTTGATTCGCAACTTTCACATAGTTACATAAAACACTTCTAAAGCTGGTAATCTCATTCGACCCGGTACATTCTATGAAGAAAAAGTTGTAATTTAACAGAAATATTTTGCAGTTTTGGCCCTTAAATCGGTCGCTGCTTCTTTATATGCCAAAACGCGATCGCTGTCCCCCAAAGACATTTGCAGATGCCATCCTACTTTCTTCAAAATATACTTTTCCTACAACTAGCCACCATTTAATTCATTTTAAAAGTAAATAAACACAGTTTGAAAAAATTCTTGAAAAATCAATCATGAATGGTCATGGGGTCATGCAAATTGCAAGTTAATCATCAATACACAGGAACACTTGATTCGTAACATTCAAAAAGATATATAAAGCACTTCTAAGTTAGTTATTTTATGCATAAAATGTTATCATCCAATTGAAAAATAGAAAAAAAGTTTTGTTTAACAAACTATCGTTACCTTTATAAATGCCAAACCGTGTAGTCGTTTTCCAAAGCCATGTATAAGTGCCACCCTATTTTCTCAAATACATTTCTTTTTGATAGAAACTAAATCTCTAAAATTCACTTCAAAACAAATAGATATACAGGATATCCCTAAAAAATGGCTGTGACATTTGATTCGCAACTCTAAAAAAATTCTAATGCTAAGAAACCCATGGGATCAGTCTCATTCTATGCGAAAAAAAGTCGCAGTAATAAATATAAATTGCATTGGCCCAAAAATCGGCTGCTTTCCCCTAAAGACATCTGCAATTGTCACTACATTTTCATCAAAGATATTTATTTTTGCCACTAACTAGCTACTCTACAATTTAATTTAAAATTAAATATTTAGATTTACAGTAGTAAGTTTTTGTAGTTTATAGTTTATAATTGTCCAATATGGAGATCGGAGTAGCCGAGTTGCAAGTTTATATGCTGCATAAGGTACACTAAAGCTACACCAAAACACTTGATTTTTAATTTTCAAAAAACTATATAAAAAAACTTTTAAACCTCGGAATCTCATGTGAACTGTTTCATTCTGAATTCACCTTTCTTTATGCTGAAGAAAGAATCGTATTAATCGTGAAGCTAAAATGGATTTTTTTTCGTTCAATTTATCAGTTGTTTTTTTTTATTATACAGTTAGTTTTCATTGATGTTGTTACTATGATAAAGGTGTGTGTATTCTCTACAAAGATAATTTATTTATGCCGCTACATAGCTCCTTCAAAATTCATTTTAAAAGCAAATGCTTAGATTTAACATATAAACATTGCCCAAATCCAGATATGGCAAGTTTATATGCAGCATAAGATATACCAAGGCCACACTAAAACACTTGATTGTCAACTTTCAAAAAATTATAAAAAATTCTAAAGCTCGGAATTTGATGGAACTTGTTTCATTCAATACAGAAAATGTTGTAATTTGATAAAAATAAACTGTCCTTTTTGTCGGAAAATCGGTAGCTTCCCCTTTAAATGCCAAAAAGGGATAGCCGACTCCCAAATGCACACGCATGTTTTCCGTATTTTTGCCAAATATTTTAGCTTTGTTACAAATTAGCCACCCTAACTTCCAAAACTTGGAATCTCATCGGAAATGTTTGTTGGCTGAATAGGTTGTAGTTTAATTAAAATTTTGGATAAAAAATCGTACCCCTTAAATCCCAAACAGCCAACTTCTCGAAAAAGCACGTGTAGGTTCATTCTTTTATCGATTTTAAAGGCAAACAAACAAAATTAAAGGATGCTGGGTTCATGGGAGCTTCATTGTGGTTAAAAACTACTCAAATTCATGTTATTTTCTGGTTGTTTAGTTGTTAAGTAGAGCGAACAAGAACACCATTATCATTATTATGAAATCCACCTACAGATCTTGATTCATATTAACCATCATACTGACAATCGATTTTGCGTGAAAATTAAAATTTCATTATTCAATTTAAACGACTGAAACATAAGATTTTTTTTAAATTTACGATTTGCAGTTAAAAAAATATTATACCATCGAGAGACCAAACAATTTTATCTGAGTGAATTGATAATTATAAATTATGGATTTTTAATTGAAATAATGTTTATATTGTAATGCGATTGTAAATATGTTTGTGGTCATAAATTTTCCCACGGTAATATGTTTTTCCCCTAATATGTGTGTAATTATTGATTTACTTTCCAAATTGTCGTTTTTTTCACGACACTTCAAACGTTTTACCCAAACAACCTCAAAGTTTATGTACACGGGTGGCAAATCCAATTTTGGATCAAGTTTTTCCTTACACGGTCTGCGAAGAACTGGCGGTCGGTGATGGGCTCGAAAGGCTATAGGTTAGGTGCTCACCTCACTTTTACACTTTCACAACAGACAAGCACTTACGAAGAACACTATTCTTAAAGCACATAACCCCGCCCTCGAGAGGTTCGTTGAAAGCCCGGGTTGATGCAAGATTTACAGCCCATTTTGTACTTCGCAGGCAGTGGTTGTAAGCAAAAATACTAATTCCAATGTGAGAAAGAGCTCTGCACTACGAACAGTTCTTTGTAGAAAAAGAAAATTCATAGCATGGCTAGAGGAAATGTCTGTGAGAGTACTAATTTAAATTATCAGCCATGGCAGATCCAATAAAACATCTTGGTTCATCAAAATAAGCTTTATTTTTGTCTATCGGGTACTTTGGATTAAAATTAATAATGGTGTATGGAAGAAATTTAATTGAGCGAATGGTAGCTATCATGTTTTTTTTTTTAGTTTCTGTTTTTATGTGAATTTGTGATGATTATTTGTTTTATTTTCATACACAATTAACGAGGCCGTAAGGTAGAGGTTAGCAATAAGATAAAGTATAGCGTCGGTTATCGTCATATCAGTTGCAGGTTTTATCAGTCAAATTAATCCTTTTTCACATTAAATTAGCTCTTGTTTATTTAACATAACTGTTTTTAATTTCAAATGAGTCATTTTTAATTTAAAATTAACCGTTTTATTAAAACAACAAAAATATGGGAGATTTAAATGTAAGCACGTAAATTAAAATTGATGTCATTATAATCGCTAGTGACCTTGGAAAAAATCTCTTATACTCAGGGGTTTTTTTTTATACGAGGGTTCACAACAGCAGAGGTTATATAAACCCTCAGAGTGCCGGTGGTTTTGAAAAAACAAGCCCGTTTGTATGTAGGTCGGGTTCGAATGGAGCTGGATTCGAACCCGGGACCTTTACCTTACAGTGATGAACGCCGTGTCATCGCCGTTGGGACCAGCGACGCCCCCTACCCCAGGTTTCTTACACAAAAAATTACAATAACGGAAAAAAGTTAACAAGTTTTTTTTTGTTTTTGTTTTACCGACGGTAAAAAATTTGATATTAAGGGTTAGCGTAGTATTAATAGTTGGAAAGTTTTCAGGAGATGGAACAAGGGCGAAATCCCTTGTGCCGGAGGACGTAGGACAGAGATCCTTAAATTCCCCCGTTGTGGAACGACGATGGGATGTTTTACTGAATGGATTTTCACGGGTCTGGAGCGAGGGGGATCTAATAGCCCCCGAAACAGAAGATACAATATTTCAGAAGTGCGGCTTCGGCTCGAAGGAGGAAGAGGTGTAGGCCGTTCAGAATCCAGGGTGAGCCGACCAGATTGAAATAGAAGCCGTCTATATACCGAATGAGTAATGTTAGATATTTACTTCGGGAGGGGTGTCCTAACATTGTATTAAACGAAATTGGCTCCTCGACGTATGTATGCGGTCCATTTGATGACACGTTGGATTAGGAGTGATTTATACAAGTGATCAGCCAATTCCGCCATCCACGCGCCGTTTGCCGGAAGTCAAATTTTATACAACTTCCATTACCCGTTAACGGCGGCCTGCTGAAATGTCATCCTTAAAAACCGAGCATATTTTAACATTTGTCAACTCCCCATTAATCAAGTCTATCCGACCTGTATGACAACATTTTACCAATTTTTTTCATATCTGAATTTCTTTGAATATGTTTTATTGAAAGTGATTATGCGGAGACCGCGAGATGCGTTCTGGTGTGATGTAGGTTTTAGAAAAACAATTTCTTTGTCGTGCCAACGTTTCGATCTTTATTGAGATCATCTTCAGAGCCGGAGATTTCTAAACATTGTTTAAATTTTACAAATACATGTTGGATGTGAAATACAATGCTAGAAAATTTTAGATTAAAAAAAATGAATTTATACAATGCTAGAAAATTTTAGATTAAAAAAGATTTATACAATGCTAGAAAATTTTAGATTAAAAAAAATGAATTTATACAATGCTAGAAAATTTTAGATTAAAAAAAATGATCACGTTTACTTACACACGACACTTTTTTCTTAACTCACTTTAAACAAAACAAATATATAAATATAAAAATTGATTATACCTGCGAAAATCGAATTAAAATGGTATACCTTTTTGTTTTATTAGGTTAAAATAATAAAATAATTGCAGGTAAAATACCTTATGACAATTATTCACAAATAAAATTAAAATTATATAAAAATAAAGGATTCTCTTGTCATTTGGGCAATGTGTGAAAATTTGAATTTTCAGAGCCAAATAATTTTTTACAAATAAATCTCAAATGATATAAAGAATCATTTGTTTTTAATTTTAATTGTAATTAATTTACATAATATTTTCTAAAGTCTAATTATTTTATATTAAAAAGAATTCAGAAATATGCGTGAATTTTATTTGCATGTTTATATTTCATACAATCTCCTACTTTTAATGCTTTAAGAAAGGGTTAATTTAAAATAAAAAAAGGGGTGTAATTTGAAATAACAAAAAGGATTAACTTGAAATTAAAAAGGTTAGTTTAACGATAAAGAAGGTTAATTATAAGTTAAAAACAGTATATTTTGCGGGAAAATGCTGTATAAGAAAATTAATTACAATTAAGATTAAAAATTTCAGAACGCTATAATTTTATAAATATTAAAATTCAGATTTTTCTTTTAATTTTAATTTTATTTTTTAATATAAAATAATTGGTTCCTTATATTAAAGACCATATGAAGATGTATTACCACTAAATCTAACAATTATGTTACATTAAATATTAAAACAAAAAATTCGTCTTAATTTTTTTTTAACCAAACTGAAAATTTTTAAATTTCAATGTCATTAATTTTCATTTGGTCTTTAAGTGCCTAATTATTTTATGTGTGGTGTTTAGTGACCGTTAGTTAATGATTATTTGGAGATCGAGGGATGCGGTCTGGTATGACGTAGGTGTTAGAAAAACCTTTTTCTTTATCGTGCCAACGTTTCGATCTTTATTGAGATCATCTTCAGGGCCTGGGATTTATAAATATTGTTTAAATTTTACAAATACATGTTGGATGTGAAAAAAATGAATTTATACAATGCTAGCAAATTTTAGATTAAAAAAATATGAATTTATACAATGCTAGATCATTTTAGATTTAAAAAAATGAATTTATACATTGCTAGAAAATTTTAGATTCAATCAAAATATTTGTACTCACTAAAAGTGTTTGTTTTCCTTGTAGATGTCATTCTTGTCTGTCGTGTTGCGAGTGCCAGTGAGATATTGATGTTTTATGTTTATGTAAGTTGGGTAAACATAAAACATATATAAACGATATAAACATAAAACATCAATATATCACTGGCACTCTCAACACGACAGACAATAATGACACATCTACACGGAAAACAAACACTTTGAGTGAGTACAAATACTTCGATTGAATCTAAAATTTTCTTGCAATGTATAAATTCATTTTTTTTAATCTAAAATTTTCTAGCATTGTATAAATTTATTATTTTAATCTATATTTTTAGCATTGTATAAATTCATTTTTTTAATCTAATATTTTCTAGCATTGTATAAATTCATTTTTTTTCACATCTTACATGTATTTGTAAAGTTTATACAATGTATGTAAATCCCAGCCCCGAAGATGATCGCAATAAAGATCGAAATGTTGGCACGATAAAGAAAATGTTTTTCTAAAACGTACGTCATACCAGACCGCATCTCACGATCTCCAAATAATCATTAACTAACGGTCACTAAACAACACACATTTATTGAAAACTTTACAATTAATTAAGGTTTTTTTTTGATACGCCTTGATACGCCGCTGCTCTACCACCTGAGCTATCGTCACCTCGATCCACTCAGACATCAACTCCACATCTCAACCCCACCTTATGAGTTTTCCCTTTTTTAGCCATTTTTCAGTGATTGGTCAAGCGGACCACGAAATTAGTGAATTTAATGATTAAAATGAAGTACACTTCACTAAAGCTCTCCGTCGCCATTTCAGTTGTCGTCGAGAATCCAAACCGATTACACGACATTTGAAAAATGGCAAAAAGGAGGGAAAACTCATAAGGTGGGGTTAGATGGGGAGTTGATGTCCGAGTGGATCGAGGTGGTAGAGCAGCGGCGTATCAAGCCGAAGGTCGTGGGTTCGAATCCCTCTCGTGCCATTAACTTTTTTCATCTCAACTAAAAAAACCTTAATTAATTGTAATGTATTAATTGGTCAAGCGGACCATTAAATTAGTGAATTTATTGAAAACGTTCAATTTTAAATAAATTTAATTTACCCAAAAGGTGTGTTTGATCGGAATTTTAAGCTCTTAAGCTAGATTATCGTTGGTTCTCGTACAATAGTTATTTATAATTAAGAATATGATTTTCAACGGCGGATCCAGTTTCGCCATGAGTGGTGAAGGGGGAGGGGTAAAATTTCGATTTTAGTTTTGCACAGGGGACCTAAAAACGTGCAAATTGAGAGAAAACTCTACATATCATTTTGCGTTCGAACGCAATACTTTCTCCTCCTTCAAAGGGAAAAACTGAAAAAAAAATCATTTAATTTAAATATTTGAATAGTTCAATTTCAAAAAGGCACATAATTTTCATAAGTTTCCAACATGATTTTGCGTCATAGTCTGCAATGTAAATGTTTTTAGTTTCCAACAATAACGAATATAAAAAATTTATCGCCAACTTGGAGGTTATCACATCGAGAGATCGAATAAGAAAATTATAGGCGGAAATCAGAAAAGCACCAGAAGGACATGTCTAATCACGAAAAAAATCATGGTCTGCAATGTTTTTAGCACAAAACATAAACAAACAACCCTCACGCAATAAGAAGTGTGAGGTAGACTTCTTTCGTTTCCGATATCAATCCAGCGGTGCTAAAAAATTGCTACTTTACAAATTAAAGAATAAATTGAAAATGATGGGTATATATTAATATTTATTTTATAGAAAACGCAACATCATAAACATATTGCAATAGGATAAAAAATTAGTCAAATGTTTTTGTTTATTATTAACAGCTTACGTTAAATTAAATTAGATTCGGGCCATTTTTTTCCTAGACTACTGAAAATAATGAAAATAAAATAATGTTTTACTATTAACTACCTAATTTGAAATTTTATTTAAGTTATTTAATTAATTATTTTCCCGTGTAACTTAACTATGACTTTTTGGTAACAACGTGAGATTCACGGAAAAAGACATGTGATGGCCACACCATATTTTTTAATAATATACACAATTTTAAGGACTTTTGCTTTACACCGTGATTTCTCTGTTAATTTAAAAGAAATCTTGGCATATTTCTAATAAAAATTAAGAAACGCCTACGGTTTCATTTTATTATAAAATAGAAATTAATTTGATCTTTTAAACTAAAGAAATGAGGTTTGAAAGGACCGTATTTGAGAAAAAAAATCCCGATTAAATATGGGATTTTTCAAATTATGATAACTTTTACTAGTTGGTTTTGAGCCAAACCGGGCTTAAAACTTACAGAACAAATCCAGCTTAAAAACGGTACCAAAAATCGTTTTCAGAGGATCTTCGGAACAGGTCAAAACAGAGAAAACTTCCTTACGGTTTTCGCCGAGCTTTCGACAGTTTTATACTAAAAAATTAATGTTTAGATGCTGAGCCCCAAAAAACATAATGTACTTCTGTGCCCAAAACACCATGTTGTTTAATTTCCTATTAAGGTTTTAAAGTAAGATATTCAATTATTGTTGTAATTATTGTTTTTTCATGTTTTAATTGTTTGTTTATATGATAGTAAAACAGGCCCTGAAGATGACAGTATAAAACTGTCGAAAGCTCGGCGAAAACCGTAAGGAAGTTTTCTCTGTTTTGACCTCTTCCGAAGATCCTCTGAAAAGACTTCTTGTATCCAGCAGGTCGATAATATAGTTCATCGGTACCAAAAATGCCAAAATCCAATAGTGAGGGGGGCGGAGTTAGGAAGGATTGAAATTAATCAAAACGAGCTATTGTGCTGGAGAAAATTTTATTTTAATCGCTTAAAACATTATGGACCGCCAGTCGATTTGGCTGAAAAACGATTCCAAACATGTTTACAGGATTCTTTACCGCCCTGCCAAATTTCACTGGAATGCGATCAAAAATCCGACCGTTAGAGAGCGCTAGGTTTTTTAATGAAATCTATCTAAAATTAAACATCAACGTACACGTTTCATGATATCAAATCGAGTGATCGAAGTATCGAACCGGGAGACAAAAAAGCCAAGGCGTGACAAGTTAAGAGGAAAGTGATTTAATTTTGTGAAGGTTTATCAGAGGTAACAGATTAAGGTTTATATAATTCTGAAATATAAGCCTCTTCACTTAATTAAGGCTAAACTAAGACATATTACATATACCGTATAACATCTTCACTTGAATAATTCCCCTTTTACCCCCCCCCCTGGATCCGGCACTGATGATTTTTCTAACAATGGTTCATTCATATCCATGAAATGAACATAACACATGGACAAGCTAAGACTTTTAAGCCTATCGTACAACAGTTAGGGCCCGTTGCACCAAGTTGGTTTAAACTCAATTCGATACTGGACCGAGTTCAAGTCAAAAATTGCCATTTTTCAATTTGTCTTGAACCTTGTTCAAACGATGATCGCGGTTCAAATATATATCTAACTTGTATCCTAACGTCAAACAGCCTACAACTTTTTAGGATAGGGGATGTATCTACTATGAATGAGAGTAGAAGGACAGATCAGAAATTAACGAAAGAAATGTGTTGGTCTGATTTAATTGATGCATATTTAAGAATAAAAATACGTGTAAACAAAAAACAGCTGTTAAAGTCATGGCTGCCATGTTGGTTGGTTACCTACGTCCTAACGGCTTGAAATGTGACTACATTTTCGATCTAACGTCTAACATTAGCCCTGGCCTGTTAGATCGAACAATGTTCACTAGCCGATTCTTACAAGTCTACGTCACCATATTTTTCGATCTAACAGGACCTAACAGAGTTAACAGGGTTAACAAAGAGATCGTGAATACCCCTGATATGTCAAAATATTGCTTGTAAATGACAAGATTTGTACAATTGAAGGTGTGCTCTCCTGTTATTTTATTCTTTCATAACGGCGTTATTCTTTTTTCCTATGCGTAGTCTTGTCAGTATGGTCTTTTCCGTTTTCGATCCATTCTCCGTGGACCAGATACCGACGTCTTTATTAACCTGCCACAGTTTTGCAGGCTTAAGGTTGATTTATACAGACACGTGAAGGGAACGTGAAGAGAACGAGGCGAGTCTGTGTTTTGGATGCTTGTATTTATACGTAAAGTGACCGTGACGTGAATTGCCACACTTTGTTCAGTTGTGATCAAGTTGCGTTGTTGCAAGCATGTCGCAGTTCCATTTTTCGTTTGAAAATTTGGCTACTGTAGCAGTTTTGTTGGAGGAGGAGGAGAAACGGACTCCTACGAAGAAAACGAAGAAAATGTGGAGTGTCCACCCAGCATGGAAACTCCGCAGAACGCACGGCGAATTTAAAATCTTCAAACAATTAATTCCACACGATCGCAAGTTTTTTGAATATTTTAGGATCAGCAGCTCAACATTTCAATTGCTTCTCAACTAAATCAGACATCGAAAAACAAAACAAAAACTGGAAGGAGCCTATAACTGCAAGGGAACGTTTAGCTGTGTGTCTCAGGTAGAAATAAAAGTCTATGTCAAAACATTTTTGAATATTTTATTTCACATTATCCAATCTGGTAATAGTATGATTTCTACAACACTTATTTAAAATTAATGCAACTAGGGATACTTTTGAAATATTCACGAAGAGAGTTATCTGCAGCTGCGGGTTGTACGATGAAAGGTTGATCACTGTGACAAGAAGACCAAAGTGAATCTCTATCTGGGCTGTTGTTATTCATACTTGCTACGTTTGTTGATGTTGAATTTGTATTGAAACAGTTTTGGGAGTACTGAGACGAGACGTTTGAAACGAGATCTTCCCACTTTGCTGGGACCTCGGAATATCCTCCCAACGGCAGATGATGAGGTTTGGGGCTGGTCGGTTTCAGCATCATTAGGCTCTTCTGAGGGTGTTTCTTCCATTGCCTCCATTTGTTCAGTTAGTGCTGATGTTTCTTGCACTGGAACATTTGTTAGTGTGTCTCTGTCATTTGAATAGGGCAAGAGAAACTTCAGTTGATCTTCATATTTGTATTTTTTGGTGTTGTTTTCAGCAGCCTGTCCGCTTTTGGTTTTACGCTTTTGGATATATCTTCGAAAATGATCTCTAATTCCATCTATTTTTTCATTGATTACCTGAAAAAACGAACGAATTCTTTCAACAGAACACTGACGGGTACTGAACGACAACCTCAGCAGAATCGTTGGCGACGACAACTGAGTGGGAATCTGCCGGGAATCGCACGGGCCTCTTCTTTGTATGACCACTTCCATTGAAAAGCAAGAAAGCAAAGTTTCCAACGACTCGTTACGGCCTCGGCTCGTTCTCTTTACGTTCCCTTTACGTGCCTGTATAAATCCACCCTTATTTGTATTTTTATGTGCCCAGCGATTTCTCCACTTTTATTTTACAGTATTTGAAAGTAGTAATTTTTGGACGAGAGCCTCCCCGGGGATGGCTTTCTGCGGCCGGCAGAGACCCCCTCCTCGTAGGACGGCTATTAGCTTTCCGTTTGATCTGTATTTATTCTGTAGTATTTATTGTAGCTAGTTGATAGTTAATCATTGCATCTGTTACTTGTTATTAATTTATTAGTTTGTGTCTTCAAATTGTTAGTTTTGTCAAAATGTAATTTGTTATTTGGTAGGTCTGCACCTTTATTTATTCATGTTGTTGTTATCCTTTGCTGTTGTTGTTTTCGCACCGAAATTTTTTATTCTTAGTACTTATTGTGTCGATCAATCTTTATTGCTCTCCTTACTTGTTATTTATTTATTGCTTTATGAATTTTTAGTCATGCTAAAAAATGGAATTTGCTACTTCATAGGTCCGTACTCTTGCTGAATGTTCCAAAACAAAGCAAAAAAAAAAGTAGTAATTTTAAATTCGCTTAGCCGTACATCATAGGAAGTGTGATGAAGCCTTCCATCGTGTATTTTGGCATCTCTTTCGGGTTCTTCGTTCCCGGCTCTTCCTGTGTGGCCAGTGGCCCAATGCCAAAACTATATTCTTTCCCTTTAATCGTTCTTTTATTTTATTTAAAAGAGTGTCGACGGAGACTCTTATCCTGCCCTTCTGGACTGGATTGTGCGAGTCGGTACATAATAAAAAAAGCTCATTTTCAATCACGTAATTTTTCGTTACCCCCGGGCGATACAAAATGCCGCGGGGTTTTAATGATTAGGGAAGGTTTTGTTGCTTAAATTTGCTATTGGTTTAGAGCCCCTGGAACGCCACCTTTGTCGTCGAATGGAGTCGGGGGATGTGCGGAATTTTTTCATCGGGACAAGTCGCACCTCGGACAAAAGGGGTGTGAAAGTCTTTGTCGAGGGTGGGGGGGTTGTTCTAAACTTCGGACATCGGCCAGTAAAATATGTAAGAAACCGGACATTTCAAGTTAAAAAGCGGAAATACATTTGTAAAATGGCCGATCGTAACGGGCGTGAAAGTGAAAAGGGTAAATGTCAAGGTGGACCGGACTATAAATAATATTTTCAAATATGGAAAAATGATGTTAGAGCTTGCACTAGGAATGTCAATCAAAATTATCAGTCAAAAAATTAATTTACACCGTTTTTCGCGAAAGTCGCTAAGTGTTTTATAATGCTAGAATCACGACAATGTGGTCAAATCCAAATCTTGACCATTTTCGGACGTAGTTTACTTACAGAATGTTTCTTTAAAAAAAGCAGTATTTTATTATTTATTTATTTTTTTAATAGTACCAAATTAGAATATTCTGCATCGTATTCGTGGAACATTTTTGTTAACCATTAATGAAATTAATACACCAAAAATAATATTTTTTAATCTCTATATAACGATTTATGCTCATTTAATTGTGACTAAAATTAGATTCTCATTAACCCGATTAATTACATTTATTAAAATTTCTCTTCAGTCTGATTATAATGAACGCATTGTTATTGAAAAACTGGGATTATTTATGGATTTACTTATTCTCACTTGTACAAATAAAAATTTTCTATGACGCAGAATATTCCAACATGGTATGTTTTGAAAAGAAAATCAACAAAATACTGCTTTTATCGCACATTTTGTAAACAAAGCAGAACAGAAAATGGCCAAAACTTGTCCTCATTGTTAGATTCGTGACGCTAGTTTTATAGAACTCTTAGATACCGAATTTTTCGGGGAAATCTGTGTAAATTAATTTTCCGACTGATAATTTCGACGACCTTACTTCTAGACTCCTAGTGAAAGCTCTAACACCATTTTTCGCAAAAGCTACTAGACCGATTTTCATGGTTGTTAATTCGTTGTAGAGAAGAAAGTGTCAAGTGCATTTTATTTTATTACAGTTATTTTATATTATTACTATCATCAAACATTAAAAAAGGACTATTATTTTCATTAAAAAAGAGGCTTATTTCTGACAAATTATTTTGCTATTTTGAGTATTTTCTTAGAGAAATGGTTAATATATTTTAATGATATACAGGTCGTTAAAAAGCTTCAGTCGTTTTTTTTTTCCAATCCACTGTCTAAAGCTAAAATTTTTTAGCTGTTTTTCAATTATAGCCGTTTCAATCAGATATTCCGATAACGGCTTCTCAGAAATCGGAAAAATTTTAATTTCCAGACAAACATTTATATTTAGCGGTTTCTAGAGATGCTAAGAAGAAATTTCATATTAGTTTTATGAGAAAGTTTTTGTACGACCTAGTTTACTTGAAAACTATTTGGTTTTTAGACATTTTTTTGTTATTGACAAACTTCGATAGCGTTTTCTATATTTTTATTGCTATCTAAATAAAAATGCTGTGATATAATAACATAATTTATTTGAGTAAGTAGAATAGCGAAATAAAAATATTAAAAAATGTAAATTTCCACTTTCAAAAAAATCTCTGACAAAACCAGGACCTATTGACAAGAAGTTCGAAAGAATACGGGTTCGATATTTCGGAGTGTAGAATCTCCAAAACATCCGTGACCTACTGATCTGGTCGTGCCCTTGTTCTATTATAACCAACATATATAATACATATAAAATTCTGTGAAACCGTCTCTAAGTTAAAAAGAATTTCATCGTTAGTTAGTTCCTCCGGTGGCATTCCAAGGTGGGTCATTGGGTTCCTTAGTTTTTTCTGGGGTGGCACTTCCTCGTACGCCTGCACCGAGTTGGTTGTTGTGCGGGGAAGATCACTAGCTTCACTCCGGTACTTACAAGACACAATCGAAAAATATGTAGCGCCCTTTGCCCCATACATCAGTGGAATCATTTCTTGCTAATGCAGGATAACGCCAGGACTCATAGGGCACGTGTTGTGGAAGACTACCCGATTGAGGTTGGAGCTTGGTGTGGCCAGAATTGAACTCAACCGAACACGGGACCAACTTAAGCGACCAGTACGACGGCGAAATAAACGTTCTAATACTCTAGCAAAGTTTGAAACGACTGTTCGTGATGAATGGGAAAGAATTCATCAGGATGGTATCAGAAATCTTTTCCAAGGAATGCAAAGGCCTTTAACGGACGAAATTCGTGCCAGAGGTGGAAATACTCGGTATTAAAGGGGACATTATTAATTTTTTTCCTTGTTTTTTTAGGATTAGGTAATAAACATTTTCTTTTATCAAGCGGGGAACACACTTACCCAATGCAACGCTATGCGACGCTATCCGACGGAAATCCAAACTCCGATTTTCCATAAAATTTTATTACCCCTGTGCACATCTGCCCGATGCCACGCAACGCTACCCTACTCTACGCTCGGCGATCCCCACTGTCCAGATTTTCGTCGGGTAACATCTAGTACAGTCGAAGATAAAAGAAACGAACACTCATATTTTTATTCAAACTACATGTATTATTTTCGTTATATAAATTACAAATACTTATTTTAATATAAACCAAATTAACCGAGATCAAAAATTCTTTAGTTTTTTTTAATAAATTAATTTTTGTCGTTTGGTAGAAAATTGATCAAAACACCGGAATACCAGTTTTGATATAATGAATTTACCTAACAATTTATTATAGGTTTTGTTCATAAAATTTAAATAACAATTTATTCCATGATTTTGCTCATAAAATTACACCATTTTCGTCCATTAGCATCAGAACAGAACACTCATATTTTTTGTAATTTATTTCAAATTATGTATATGTCATATATTGTTGTTATATTAATTACAACATTCTTATTTTAGTGTAAACCATATTAAACGAGATCAAAAATTCATGAGGTTTTATAAAAAATATTTAAATGTGATGGTTAGGAAGAAAATTTATCAAAACACAGAAATAAATTTTTTTAAAAACAATTTATTACATGTTTATGCTCATACAATTCAACTAACAATTTATTACATGATTTTGCTCAAAATAGTGCATTAAGAACAAAAGAGGGGTTGCGATTGTGATAATGATTTGTGATACACGCTGTGTGACTGTACGTGGCGTGCTGTTGACTTCGCATAGATGTGCACACCCTACCAAAACGTGACAAGGCGTCGGGTAGCATCGGGTAGCGTCGCATAGCGTTGCATAGGGTAAGTGTGTTCTCCGCTTAAATGTCTTGTTTTTGCAACCATGTGTCTATTCTTCAGTTGACAATCTGAAGTACAAAAATGGGAAGCAAGCATTTTAGGACATTGTCTGACAATTAGTTTTGATATACAAGCAGAGAATCTGTAACAGATCGAAATGCTCAAAGGGTGCAGGATGAAAAATACGGGTAAAATACTAGTAAAATAAATAAAACCATGCTGAGGTCCGATGATGACTTCAGCTTTTTGTCGGCTCCTAAACTTCCTACATTATTATTGTATGATTATTAGTTTTCTTTAAAATGATGTGTGTTAATATGGTTGTATGAATTATAAGTGAACTATACCTTCCATTCTTTTACTAGTTCTAGTCTACCGATTTATCGTTTCGTCTAGGCCGCCGTTTTGGCATTTCGTCCAGTTTCGGACGACGCACGCAATTTTTCCCCCCAATCTGGCCGCCGGACCACTTTGCCTTTCCGGAGGAACGCGTTTTAAAAATTCACACTCGTTTTCAATCTCCCGCCGTAGACCGATCGATGATATTCCGACCGAAGGTACAAAAACAAAATCGCCCATAAACGGGCCTTTGCGAAAAAATAAATGTCACCTTACGCTTCTACACGTCATCAAGTTTCGTGACGCAAACCTAACCTAAATGGGTCTGCATAATAAAATAATGGGAAAACCTTGCCCCTCGGCAAAGGCAGATTCTCGTTAAATTATATTTTTCCCAACTATTTAACCCTAAATGAATTGACATTTTCAATCTTAAAGTTAGTAAACTCTTAATGATTTTAAATTTGATCATTTCGAGAATAATTTTGAATGAATCAAGTTTATTAACAAATCGAATCCTGATTACACGACATTTGAAAAATGGCAAAAAGGAGGGAAAATTCGAAAGGTTGTATGTTGAGATGGTGAGTTGGTGTCCGAGTGGATCGAAGTCATGATAGCTCAAGTGGTTAAAGCAGCGGCGTATTAAGCCGAAGTTCGTGGGTTCGAATCCCGCTCGTTACCAACTTTTTCATTTCAACCAGACCTTACATAACAAGAATAATTAATTGAGAGAAGTAGTTTTGTCAATCAGACCGCTAAACATAATGGATTTATTAACAAACAGAAAAAATAGAATATATGGGCTCCAGCTGTTTAAAAATTTGAACTGTCTTTTTAAAATCTACTGGTTGGTGCTAAATGCGCACCAATACTAATATACAAATAAATATACAAACATAAACTACAACAAAGATATACTATACAAAACCCATTATAAACATTCATTAATCATTGTGGGTCATCATTGGATAAAGAGACGTACAAACATAAACAATCTATTCAACAAATCAAGACTAAAAACAATATTAGATAATAAACAAAGCTGGAAAACCGAGCCAAACGGTTGACAAGATGAACGCACAACAGAAAAAAGCGTAATAACAAATAAATTAGGAGAGAAATACATCAGACAGACAAGAGGGTAAATAAAAATACAGAGCATAAGGCCAATTAGGGTTAACGACGGAAAAATCAAACTGGTCAAATCACCTCACACAAAACCACCTCGAACACAATACAATACATGCGCTTAACATTACCTGTCGAACAAAAAGGAATGATGAACAAAATTGAAAAGCATTCCATATGAAGAAACTGATTAATACACAAATTAAAGCGAAAAATACTTGATGACTGATAACAAAAATCCTAGACTTCAAAGCTACAGGTATAAGAAAAACATCACAATCTTTTCACCATTCACGTACAAAAGAAAATAAACGAATAACACATAAAAATCATTTAAGATAGCGAAAAGCCGAAACGCGCGTGAAAACAGCGAGGATATTGTGTTAGTGTATTTTTAAGTTGGACACTTGATTGTCTACTCCAAGATTCAACATCAGAAATTTTTGACTGGCTACGTTGAGAGCATTGTTTTTATAAATAAGAACAAATTTGGTATTTGTTAAAATTTCTCAACTTAAAAAAAGAATCTTAAAAATTTTAATCATAATTAATTTTAATTTTGGTCTTATAAGAGCCCAATTACTATTGTATATTTAAACAAAAATCACAAATATTCATTCATTTTACTTTAGATTCTTATATTTCATGCCATCCCCTAATGCCTTATATTTGTATGTTGCTTGTTTTTTAATGCTTTAGAGAAAGGATAAAATTGAAAATAACAGGGGATATTTGAAAATTAAAACAGTTAATTTGTAACAACAAACTTTAATTTGAAATTAAAAAGAGTTAATTAAAAAAATGACGTTAAAAGGGTTAATTTGAAATTAGAAAAATGCTTTTGAAGTTAAAAGGCGTTAATTAAAAAATGACGTTATAAGAGTTAATTTGAAATTTAAAAAAATTAATTTGAAATTAAAATGAGTTAATTTAAAAAACTTAAATTAAAGTTAAATAGGGTTAATTGGAAATTAGAAAAATGCTTTTGAAGTTCAAAGGTGTTAATTAAAACATGAAGTTAAAAGAGTTAATTTGAAATTTAAAAAAATTAATTTGAAATTAAAATGAGTTAATTTAAAAAACTTAAATTAAAGTTAAATAGGGTAAATTGGAAAATTAAAAAAAATTTAAAAAAGTGAATTAAAAAATAATGATTCAATGTTAACACGGGTTAATTTGAAATTAAAAAAGTTAATTTAAAATATTTATTGTTAAATTATAAGATTCTCAGGTTTATGCCAGTAGCACTATACGAAAATTGTTTGGGATAACTGTTCACCATCATAAGAGAGGATATTCGCAAATAAATATGCAGCGAAGGCAAATCAAAATTACCCAAAATAAGGTTATTACGATGGCTTTTAAAAAGTCCTAATATTATAACAACTATATATTATTATTGGAGGAAAAACGCCTAAACATTTCTATCGGGAGGGATAAATTACCCTGATGCCCCCCATTCCCACTTTATAAAAAATTTCATACAATTAAATTTGTTCGAGATGTGTATATTTGACACGTTATTAGGGAGAAATGATCATGGGAATTGTGCTTATATCATCATCATCGATTGACATGCATAACAAGAGGTTGGAAGGACATTCGAGCTTGTATAAGAAGAAGTTTTGAATTGGATACGTGTGCTTTTTTCACGTGATATTCACCCATTAAAACTTTTTTTTCGGTTATAAAAATGCATTTTCCAACTCGATTATATACCAGACAGAAGAAAAAACAGCGCGAGAACGAAAAGTAGAACATCACAAATCACTTGTAGAAGAGTATATGCTAAGATTATAATTCCGTGTGCTATTTCAAATGACTTATAGTATTTTACATTTTAAAAGTTTTTTTCTTTTATGCCTGCAGCCGGGAACACACTCGATGCAACGCTATGCGACGCAAATCCAAAGTCCAATTTTCCATAAGATTGTATTACCCCCATGCACATCTCCCCGAATGATACTCTGCGGCCCCACTGTCCAGATTTTCGTCGGGTAGCCTCGAGTACAGTCAAAGACAAAAGAACCGGACACTCATATTTTTATTCAAATTACATATATTATTGTCGTTATATTAATTACAACAGACTTAGTTTAAAATANATACAAATGAGTAATCCTGTAAACGTAAACAGAATATTTTATATAGATTTTTTTTAATGAAAACTTAAAATCCTGCATTATTTTCCGGACAACCCAATAGTTTATTTCAAACTATCTATAGGTACTTTTGTCGTTATATTAATTAAAACATTCTTATTTTAATATAAACCAAAATAAACGAGATCAAAATTTCATGAGTTGTTATAAAAATTATTTAATTATGATGGTGAGGAATAAAATTTATCAAAACACTGGAATAACTTTATTTGTGCTAATAAAATGTAACTAATAATTATGACAAGGTTTTGCTCAAAGTAATGCATTAAGAACAAATTTATATGATTTTGTTTTAAAATTAAAATCCTATGAGTAGAAGCTTCAGAGTTCAAAAAAATAAAAAGGGATTTTTTTAAAGGCTGTTGTTAAAGTATAAATTTCGCTTGTACGAATTTATAGGGTTCGAGCTATGTTATTATCAACAGAATAAACACAATAATGCAGAGCATAAAGCTGGAAACACACTTCCCCGATGCAACGCCATGCGACGCTACCCGTTTCTACCCGACGAAAATCCAAAGTCCAATTTTCATATTGTATCATCCCCATGCACATCTGTCCGATGCCATGCAACGCTACCCTACTCTACGCTACGAGATCCCCACTGTCCAGATTTTCGTCGGGTCGCATCGAGTACAGTCGAAGACAAAAGAACCGGACACTCATATATTTATTCAAACTATATGTATTATTGTCGTGATATTAATTACAACATACTTATTTTAATATAAACCAAATTAATTGAGATCAAAAATTCATTAGTTTTTATTAAAAAATTTAATTTTACTGGTTTGGTAGAAAATTGATCAAAACACCGGAATACTATTTTTTAACATAATGAATTTAGCGAACAATTTATTACACATATACATGTATTATAAAAATTATTTAATTACGATGGTTAGGAAGAAAATTTATTAAAACACCGGAATAACTTTATTTTAAACAATTAAGTTTAACTAACAATTTATTACATGGTTGTGCTTATAAAATTTAACTAACAGTTTATTACATGGTTTTGCTCAAGAATGTGCATTAAGAACAAAAGAGGCGTTGCGATTGCGATACTGATTTGTGATACACCCTGTGTGACTGTAGGTGGCGTGCGCTTGACGTCGCATAGATGTGCACACCCTACCAAAACCTGGCAAGGCGTCGGGTAGCATCAGGTAGCGTCGCATAGCGTTGCATCGGGTGTGTTCCCGGCTTAGAAGTGTAGGTTAAACATTTGTTATGGAGTCATTGAACCTTTGACGCTTGACTTTACAAATCAATTGTCGAGTTCCTTAGAAACATAAACACTTCCGATCCTATACCGTGCTGAAGAGGAATATTTGACGATCAATGAGACCTATCGTGCTCATTAACCATAAAAACATGGAAGATTGTGTGACTTTTCAAGTTGATGCAGGGCTGCCGTTGATTTTACAATATCTCTCCTAATTTTCGACGATTTACTTCAAAATGTTAATTCAGCTACGTAATAAAAGTTTATTATCCTCTGGGACCGGGTTGGTTGAGTAGTTAGGGAAGCTTTTCTCACTGTTCCGGTTTCGAATCTAGTCATAGCCTTTGTAATTTTAATTGTTTATAATTTCTAAAAAAGGTAATGCAAAACTGGATTGCTACACTCCAATCTTTTAATATTATCCCGGCTAATCAATAGCAGCACTATACAGGATAACAAACATTTATTAAAAATGTTGCGAGATCTACTAAGGAATTGTACTACAATATCAAATCCACGCACATAGCAACTTTTCTCCTGAAGCTTCGGACAGAGTACCTTCTCTTGTGTATGTTTAATCGTGTTTGATGGAATTGATGTTTCTAATTATGCTAGGCGCAGATTGTTGCAAAATAAACATTACAAAGGAAAAATTAATGGGTCTCTTCCAAACTGGTACGTTTTATTACGCGTAAATCGTTCGAACCTCACGTACTTTTATACATTTTATTCAATAGGTAGCAGCGTTTTCGAGGAAGAAGCACCTATCAAAATGCGACGACCCATGAATTATCGTCCCTTAAAAATTGATATTGCTTTTTGGGGAGGTAGGGCTTTGCTGAGACATTTCTGACGTCATTGGGCGGATTCCTTCCCCCGTCGCCTCCAACTCCATTAATCTGTGTATAGACAAGATAAACTGTAGATGCGACTGGGTAGCAACAATTCATATTGATCGCACGTACGCCCTGAACCACAGGTATATCTGAAATCTTAATTGGTTAAGTTTCGACTTAAATGAAGCATCGGCTAAATAACTTTCCACTCCTTGAAAACACAACAGTACCGAGTCTATATGCAGCTTCCACCCATTAATTAAATATTTTATTGAATGAATTAAGTATTTATTCAGATTAAATCGGGCTTTCACTTTATCATACTGTTTTGAAAGGATTCAAGGCTAGTGTATTCTACTTATTAAAAGGGGGTTGCGTCCTTTCTTTCAGCCGAACAGGAGGTTTTATTTTCCGATATTTTTGTTTAACTTCTCCCGTACTAAATGCATTTTGATAAGCATTTATTTTTCAGGAAAGTCTCCACATTGAGCTTACATAAGACTTTCTTTCACACAACATCACATTACTAACAGGGATATCTTAAAAAGATGTGCTATTTTGGAAGATTCCTTTGCGATGGGACCTGATGGTATACCAGAGATGTTTGTTAAAACTTGCTCTTCATCGATTGCTCTTCCACTTACAATTATTTTTCAAAGATGTATTAGGGAAGGCATCTTTCCCGTTAAATGGAAATATTCTTACGTGGTTCCTATTTATAAGAAAGGTAATTCCCACTTGATTGTTAATTACAGACCCGTTTGCAAATCTTCTGTTTTTGCCAAGATGTTAGATTCCATTTTTGCTGAGGCACTTAGCACAGCTTTTCGATCATAGGTTAACATCAATCAGCATGGTTTCTTAAGAGGTAGATCCACCAGTACAAATTTATTTCATTATTATGATTTTATTGTTATTTCCCTTGAGAATGTAAATAGTGTTCACGCTGTATATACAGATTTATCTAAGGCCTTCGATAGAGTTGACATTGATATTCTTCTGTTTAAGTTGCAAATCCTTGGATTTGGTGATCCTTTGTTATCACTTCATACTACCACATCACTATATACTATCACACCATATACTATCACATCACTACCACTTCATCGAATCATTTCTATCTGGTCGTTCTTTTTCTGTTCTCATTAATAACTCTGTATCCGATAGGATTTCTACTTTTTCTGGCGTACCTCAGGGTTCTCACTCCGGGCCCATATTATTTCTTGTTTATTTCAATGATGTCTGTAGTATATTCAAGGATTGTAAGTTTTCTTTATTGGCGGATGATTTAACATTTTTTAATTCAGTGTCTTCTACTCACGACTGTGTTGGTTTACAGAGGGAACTGGACTGCTTCAATAATTGGTGCGAGCAGAATCGTCTTCCTTTGAATATTAACAAATGCAAGGTAATTAAATTTTCTAAAAATATGCGACCTCGTGACTTTGATTGTTTTGACTATTTCGTTGATGGGCAGAGATTGGAAGAGGTTGACACTATCTCCGACCTTGGTGTCGTTTTCAGCAGAAAGGGTGATTTCAGTGACCATATCAAACAGATTCGAGGTAAGGCTCTAACCAATCTTGGCTTTATTACTAGGTTTTCTAGAGATTTGAAAAACATCTTGGCAGTTAAAATATTATATCAATTCCTCGTTCGTAGCCATCTGGAATATGCAAGTGTCGTGTGGTCCCCTTACTACGTTGGTGAGATTAGCGACTTGGAAAAAGTATAAAAGAAAGCAACCATGATAATGGCCTTCAGATTTGTTCTTGCACACCTGAATTACTTGGAAAGGCTGAACTGGCTTGGTCTTGAGTCACTTAGCTCCCGCCGTATTTTTGCCGATCTCATTTGAGGTTGGAAATTGTGGAATGGGGCCATTGATATCCTAAACTTACATTTATCGCTATCTGTGCCTCAGCGACCACTTAGGAACCATAATTTGTTCTTTGTTCCACACTACAAAACAGAATATGGACCAAATTCACCCCTACCGAGGATAATGAGATTGCGGAATTATTATTCTAATGAAATAGATGTATTTCGCGATTCCTTGAATTCAGTTAAAATTAAATTAAAATGTTTACTTGCCTTGAATCATTAAGCCTTGTGTTTTTGTTATTATTGCTTAATTGTTCATTTGTTCTTTTTGTTATTATGTGCCTTTTTTGACTACTGCTCTTGTATTGGGTTGTCCGGAAAATAATGCAGGATTTTAAGTTTTCATTAAAAAAAATCTATATAAAATATTCTGTTTACGTTTACANGTATGGGAAATTATTTTGATTAAAGAACATTGCTTTAAAGTAACTAGTTTCTTTTTTTTTGTTTAATACCAAAATCCTGCATTATTTTCCGGACAACCCAATAGATTCTTTCTGTTGGAGTTATAATAAATAAATACAGTCGTTCCAGCAGAGACCTTAAAATTCCCATATTTCAGTACCATTTTCTCAAAATCTATTACGACCAATATGTTTCGTTTGCCTTAGAGTACAAAGTGAAAAAATATCGTTTAAATGTGATCAAGAGTTTTGGTGAAAAGTGTATTTTCAAGAGAAGCGATTTTCTCATCTAGCTCGAATTTTTCCTTTGCCATAAAAGCGTGGCACACCAATTCCTCTTGAACGTCGCGAGTCAACGGATGGTTGAGTTTTGAAGGTAGTAGGGGTATTCACGATCTTTCTGTTAACCCTCTTAACTCCTGTTAGATCGAGAAAAATGGTGACGTAGACTTGTAAGAATCGGCTAGTTAACATTGCTCGATCTAACAGTCCAGGGCCAATGTTAGATGTTAAGGTGGCCATTCACGATCACTCCAAATGGAACCGCGCCAAGCCGTACAGCTCTATTTGGAGTGCCTGAAATTTGAGGGGGCATTCACGACCGCTCCACAGCCAGTCGCTCCGAACGTCAACCAGTTACCTTCTCAAATTGGATGACGTTCTCTTGTGCTACTCTTCTATTTATTTACATATTAAAAGCAAAAAATCGAAGAGGAAATGATTTAAGAAGTGGCTCGTGAACAGAAGCCGTAATACCCACATTAATTTGGTGAAAGAACTTTCCCTTGAACCCGCTGATTAGAGGAACTATTTAAGGATGGATGAAACGTCTTATTTATTCATTATATTTGGTGTTCTATTGACCAAATTACTACTTTCAATTATTTAATTTTTTTTGTAAGGTTTTGGTTGAAATGAATGCCACGAGCTGGATCTGAATCCATGGCCTTCGGCTAAATACGCCGCTGCTCTACCACTTGAGCTATCGTGACTTCGATCCTCTCCGACACCAAAAAATGGCAAAAAGAGAGAAAATTCAAAAGGTTGTAGGATGAGATGGGGAGTTGGTGCCCGAGTGGATCATCGAACTATCGAAGTCAGGATAGCACAAGTGGTTAGCGCAGCGGCGTATTTAGCCGAATGTCGTGGATTCGAATCCCCTCGTGACACTATTTTTTCATTTCAAACAAAACCTTTCAAAAAAAAGATTAACGTCTTATTTACATTTACTCCAGCTTGTTACCCCCTTGATTAGAAAACAAAAGACAGTCATGAGAGAAATCATCACTACATGAAAGGTTGGCAACCACATTACGATTTCTCGCTACAGGGATGAACTACAAAGAACTTAAGTTCTCTACTACGATTTCTGATCATTGTTAGGGATAATCAATACAATATCAACTGGTTGAGGATCGAATTTCTTTTATTTCTATCGTG
Organism: Cimex lectularius; assembly: GCF_000648675.2. Classification (NCBI taxonomy): domain Eukaryota; kingdom Metazoa; phylum Arthropoda; class Insecta; order Hemiptera; family Cimicidae; genus Cimex; species Cimex lectularius. The sequence goes on along the minus strand of NW_019392770.1, from coordinate 71,931 downwards.
GTAATATAATCATTGTCCACCACTTTCATAAACATGGTAAACTTTCATACAATTAAATCACCTTAACGATAAAATCTCGATTGGATATCATTACCAATAAAGAATAAACGTTTTTGACTTTTTGAGAATGTACGACGGAGATGTTTGCTCAGTGACAGAAAGACGGAGACTGCGCCAAAAAAACGAGATTTTTCCCATTCACGACCAGGCCACCGCGCCAAAATCCCCACCCTCCACGCCAGCAGGTTTTCCCATTCACGAACGCGCCATGCCGTCGTCGCGCCGTAGATATTTGGAGTGGCGCGATGGAGTTTGGACCGGTCGAATATTCGGCACAGGCGGGCACGCCAGTTCAGTTTTGCCATTGACGTGGTTTTTGGAACGGCGTCGCTCTGTTTGGACTGCTAGGAGCGATCGTGAATGGCTACCTTTAGATAGAAGATGTAGTCACATTGCTATCCGTTAGGGCATAGGTAACCAACATGGCAGCCAAGAATTTCACAGCTGTTTTTTGTTATTCTTAAATACGCGTTAATTAAATCAGACCAATACATTTCTTTTGTCCAATAGATAATAGGGGCATTCACGATCATTGTGTCCACCCTGTTAACTCTGTTAGGTCGTGTTAGATCGAGAAAAATGATGACGTAGAGTTGTAATAATCGGCTAGTTAACATTGCTCGATCTAACAGGGCAGTTAGATGTTAGGTCGAAAATGTAGTCACATTGCTATGCCTTAGGGCGTAGGTAACCAAAATGGCAGCCATTTAACAGCTGTTTTTTGTTGACACGTATTTTTATTCTTAAATACGCATTAATTAAATCACATCAATATATTTATTTTGTTAATTTCTGACCGGTCCTTATACTCTCATTCATAACAGATACATCCCCTTACCTATAAAGTTGTAGTCTGTTAGACGTTAGGATGCAAGTTATTTATGTCTGCACGAATTGAAGCGTGTAATTTGTTAGTACTTTTCGAGTGCATTTTGAATGAAAAAGTTGATTAATTTTCCTTTTATATTAACTTCTGGCATCTTACAATTTAACACAAAACAAAACCAAAACAAACAACAACAAGCCTTCAATAGCTGTTATAGCTTTATTTTTTGGTTCTACCAATCGCCACGCGCAGTATTGCGGAAAAATTAACATTTAACATACTAAGAAAAGAAGGTGCGTTCACGATCGTTTCTCTATTCGAGTTAACATCTTACAAACATCGTGAATACCTATTTTATACACAGAAGAGACATTAGTTTAGTCAAGAGCACTGGATTCGCAACACTCAATTTCTCATTTGAAGCTCTTTTAGACGCTGAAATCTTACGAGACCGGTTAGTCCTAGGTATATTCAGTGCTACAAAGATTGTGGTTTCACAGAGGATCAAAAGAAAAAAATATTTTGAAGAGAGAAAAAATAAAATAAATATGAAAATAAACAAACTCAATCTTCCGAAGCTCTGAAAGTTCTTTAAAAAATTGTAAATTCTTCCAATAGTTGTACATTTTTTAAAAACATCTTTATGTGAGGAAAAGCATGAACATTGTTGTAATAAAATAAAAATATGAATGGGTGGAACGAAAAGACCCGTATGCATGTACAACTTTAATTAACTTGAATTGTGTAGTATATAAACAAAAAAATTGGCTTATCTATGGGAGGTGGTTTATCCCCAGTAGTAGCAAGAATTTATACAAATTAATTAATGGAAAAAATGTTAATCAACACAAAAGCCAGAGTGTATTTTCTAGAAGGAATATGTTGATGACACTATAATAATTGTACAAAAAAATGACATAGATCTCATATTGGAAAGTTTTAACAGATTATATGAAAATATAAAATTAACTTTAGAAAAGGAAAATAATAAACGATTACCATTTTTAGTTTAGTAATAAGCAGTGTAGACCAAAAACTTACAATTAACATTCGTAGTAAAAACCTGATGTCCAACATTTACATGAAATTATTTTTAATATCTCCAATAATAAAAAAATAAGAAATGTATAAAATGAGCAGTTTAGAAATGTGTGGTGGTTAGTGACCGTTAATCGATAATTATTCAGAAATCGAAATTTCACCTCAAAGAAGCCGACGCCTTATACAAAAATGTCTTTTCGATACCGACTTCCTTCCCCACCCCTTCAAAATCCAACGTATATAAACACAAAACAGCAAAATCTCACTGACACTCAACACGACACCCAAGAATGGCACAATTAGACAGAAGACAAACACTTTGAGTGAGTAGAAATACTTTGAATATAAAAAATATATTTTGCATTGTATAAATTCACTTTTTTCTACATCCTACATGTATTTGTTAAATGTAAACAATGTTTGTAAATCCCAGGCCCTGAAGATGATCTCAATAAAGATCGAAACGTTGGCACGATAAAGAAAATGTTTTTCTGAAACCTACATCACACCAGACCGCATCTCACGATTTCTGAATAATTATCGATTAACGGTCACTAATCACCACATATTTAATTATGTATGTTAGGTATTTAACATTTCAAAAAAATATTGTTTCAAAAACTGTATGTAATTATGTACATTTTGGAAACAAGACTGATGAGGAAAGGTGGATACCCCGAAATCGATCAAATCAAATAATGTTGCACAAGCAGAATTTTTTTAATTCTACAATCTATACTTATATTAAATGAAATGCCAACCCGAAATAGAAAAAGGAGTATTAGATAAAATAAACATGTACATAGAAGACGAGGGTCGCCAAACAGAGTAACGGTGCAAGGTCATAAGAGTAAAATAAACCCAATGACACTCCATTCGCCACATAAATCAATTTTGAACAACTTTTAATGCTCAAAATCGCAAGGGATAGTTTCATTTCATTATGTGCATAATAGTTTATACTTAATATAAATAATATATCGAATTGAATTCTTTGCCCGTAAAAAACGGCCTCTCCTCTCCTAAAATGGCAGACCTGAATTATAGGTAAAATTTACCGACTATTCCTGAACTATTTAATTTATAGGCGAATTGTTAATTTGCACCCTTTTCATTTTATTTTCGAAGAATGATGGCCCCCAAAACGACCCCTTTGGCCGAATACCTCAGATAAAGCAAAAAGACTCCCACGGGCCAATTTCATTATGTGAATAAAGTTACAATTAATTAAGGTTTTCAGTGGAGATAAAACAGTCAATGGCACGAGCGGGATTCGAACCTACGACCTTCGGCTAGATACGCCGCTGCTCTACCACTTGAGCTATCGTTACCTCGATCCACTCGGACACTAACTTCCCATTATCAAATTCAAAAGGTGTGGTTGAGGTGGGAAGTTGGTGTCATAGTGGATCGAGGTAACGATAGCTCAAGTGGTAGAGCAGCGGCGTATCAAGCCGAAGATCGTGAGTTCGAATCCCGCTAGTGCCATTGACTTTTTTATCTCAACTGAAAACCTTAATTAATTGTAAGATATTAATTGGTCAAGCGGACCACGAAATTAATGAATTGAATATGTGAATAATATGTCGTAGTTAATATAAATAATAAAAAGCTGCGTTCTTTGCCCGAAAAAAAAAAAAACGGTCTCTGCCCCATCAAAATGGCAAATGTAAAATACAACTGTAAACGAATATTTGTTCCTTAACGAATTTTTATTTGAGAAGCTAGTTTTCAACAGTGAATATAGAGACGGGTATACACTGCGTAAGGTGTGAGGAGTTGCCTCCTTTTCACGCGAAAAAAACCGGAAAATTTTAACAAAACGACAGTTTTCATCCAGAATAAGGCGAGATACACCCCTTCGCAATTTTCAAAAGATTATTTAAAGCATTTTAAAGCTCAGAATATCTCGTGGGGTCCGATTGATTCTGTGCAAAAATGGTTTCAGCGTAATATAAAAATTATAAATAAATGCACTTTTTGGCCAAAAATAAACTGTTGTTATCCTTTTTTCTATAACAAAAGTAGTACGAAAGATCGTTTTACTCTTCACCAAGATTTTGCTTTGTTATCACTGTCGGTAAAAATAAGAACGTAGTAAGAAGTAAAAACAGCGAACTTTATGCAATACGCAAATGAAGAATAATAAAAAAAGAACTTGACGCAAGGATATAAAAAGAAAACGGTGTCCTCAATGAACAAAATTACATATAACTGAAGAGGTCTGAGCTCCCAGAGGGAATATTGTATCTCTCAAAACGGGAGGATATTGCTACATGACCAAGGCAACAGTACAAAATACTGATCTATGCTCTCAACGGTCCATTTTGTAACGGAACATATTTTTATCACTTCAATGAATTCTTTTATGTTTAAAAATACATTTCCATTTCGAGATAAAAAGCAGGGAACTTCTCGTTTCGACGATGTCGTGTAAACGAGACGTTTATAATTGTTTAAATTTGTAAATAATTAAACACGATACTTTAATTCAGATATTACTCGTTTGTTCTCATCGAAAACTGATAAATATTTAAGGATTCAGTTATCTTTTTAAATTAATAAAGTGCATAGACTCGTAAAGTCACAAGAACTGCAAGGGCAAAGTGAGTAAGATCTTTTTCTAAATTTAATCTCATGGCTCGTTACTGAAAGGAGCCAGTGAACTTTTTGCAGTACCGTGAGGAGTAGAATGTTGAGGAAGAATAAAAAGAAAGGTCACCCGAGTTTAATTGATTATCAGCGTGAAGTGTTTAGCCAGCTTTTTATTTTGTTGCAGTTTAGTAAATAAATAAAATTAGTATAAATAAAACTCCTTTACTAAGTTGGTAACTTGATTATCTCTGTTAAAAGAGTTAGATGTATTGACTACATTTTTTTATTTACGAATAATCTGGATCTCAGTATCGTCTGGATGAAAAATTCAATACAATTATTATCTCCCAAGGTTTCGAATTTTTGTTTATACGAGGGCTTATTGTTAATTAAAAGTTATGAATTACATATTAATACAGTTAATTTCAACAGTCAATATAACTATTTAGTTCTTAGAAAACAATTATTGAAGAATTAAACTTCTTGTAAGGTATTGGTTGAGATAGAAAAGTCACGAGCGGGATTCGAACCCACGACCTTCGGCTAGATACGCCGCTGCTCTACCACTTGAGCTATCTTGACTTCGATCGACTCGGACACTAACTTCCCATCTCAATCTTTTTAATATAATTTTACGTCCTTTTTCAGTATTTTTAATCCATCCGTGACAGGTGATCTGGGATACTTCCTTGCCACACTCGAGAAATTTTCTGCCCAAAATACATCTTCTTATGCATATTCCATTGTCAGATTTTTTGGAAGGCCGTTGCCGGGCAGGGAAGCCACCTTTACCAAGTTTTTCGATAAACATAAAGGGCACGCCTTTTCAAATTTGCAAATGTTTAATTATTTCAATGTTTAGAAATTCTTACAATAGTGTTGCCCTGATGGCGACTTTAAAAATTAGGTCGAAACCTTGGTAGATAACATGTCTGAATATCATGGGGTCTTTTCCACTCCGTGCAGAAAACGTCCTTTTTTAATATAAAAAAATTGCAATATTTTGAAAAAGCATTTGGTGGTTCGAAAAACAGTCGCTCCCCCACATAAAATGGCAGATTTGAATTGTAGGTAGAAATAAACTAACAAACTGCAAGACAAAAGGGCGTATTATTCTCAACAATATTTCAATTGGGAATAAAACAATGTTCCTAAAAGGCGAAAGTTTTCAAAGAGTAAGAGATGGCAAATTGCAAGTACATCAAGGCCGAGATACAACCAAGAACACTTGATTCGCCCCTTTCAAAATATTATTTGAACCACAACTAAAGCTCAGAATCCTATGCCACCAGTTTCATTCTTTGCAAATATTTAAACTTAATATTTAACAAAAATTATTGCGGCCCGGAAAACGGTCGATGGTCGTTTGGACATGAAATCTTTGTGTCCTCCAAAGAGTCCGATATTAAACAAACAAACAAAAATACAACACTTGTAAAAATATTTTAACATAAAAAGTAGTCAATCGATTACGATCTCACAATAGTATTAACTATTTACTAATGTGGTGGAAAAGTAATTTTGGGTTGGATAAGTATAATAAAAAGTTAAACATATTTCGCGACCTCAATATTCCAGCGTTTTTCGGCCAAACCGGTTTTGTTTTTTCCCATTTTTCCACAGGTTTATAATTTTCACAGATATTTATTTTTCAAGAGAGTTTGATTTTTTGTTATAGCATTACAACCTAAAATTTTAACTATTTCTGAAATTTGCAGTCATTAAGTTGTTCTAAGAGATGAGAAAACGTTCACATTTTTCACTACCATTTTCTCCAAAACTTATTTGACTTATTACTTAACAATTTAAACTCGTGACAAAACTTCATACATTTTTATTATAAAAATATTATTATCTTCTTCCGAGTGTTTTTGAATAATATCCTTCTTTACAATGCTTGATCTTGCTGTACAAAGCGTAAAAAAAAGAATTGTTTGTACACGATGAGTTTTGTAAAGAAAAATGTAACGAAAAGTGAAGAAATACTTCTCATGGAGTATAAGAAGATGTTTTATTGGTAAAGGTAAACATAGAAAATAAATATATAAAAGACGAGAGTCTTCAAATCCTTTTAACACACAAAACACTTTCAAGAAACCAATTTTATTCTGTGTAAAAAGGCTATATTTTATGAGATATAATTATAATGCATAATAAAATATGATATGATATAATATAAAACTTATACAAAAAATGCATGATTTGGTCTAAATGCCCATCGGTACGCTCTTAATAAAGAATGCTAATGTTCAAAGTTGTTAAGCATTCCTAATCATAATGCTTTTGGCAAAAAAGTCATGGATAAAAATGGACAGTACGATAGAGAATAAATAAATTTCATTATTAAATAAGTTATTTTTTTTTTTATTTTTTTTTAATATCCGCTGTTACAAAGTTGGTAATTTGTAGAAATGTTTTCCCGTTCTTCATAATGAAAGTATCACGATCCTCGAGAAAATACAGCTCTGTCATATTTCTCTTCTTGTTTTCGGCCGAAAATAGAGTAGGAAATTTATTTTAGCGAAGGAAAACTATGCCAAGCTTCTGGTCCAAAGTGTTTAGCATCCGTCTAAACCGGCTCGTATCCATTTCCTCCGCCTTGGGAAAACAGAAAACGGCCCGTTTGAATTAATTTCTCTAAGTTTTGAATATTTCCAAGTAGGGCCACTTATTTTAACAGGTGATTACAAACAATTACAGTGAAGGAGGGCGAGGGAGAGGAGAGAGAAGGTTTGCCCCGGTTTTGGCCCAGGCCCTAAACTTTAGGGCGTTCCGAAGCCCAATTGGATAATTAGGAAGGATAGGGCGACCTTCCCTATTGGATCAATTGACTCATCCAAACTACCGTTTCAATTATATGTTAAATAAAGAAAAAGACTGATAAAGGTGGGATGTTAATACTACAAACAAATCAACCATTGACAATTACAAAATTATAAAAATTTGAGCTGGACTTTATTTTTATTTAATATAAAAATCTATTATGGCTCTTCAGCACTTCATCGGAAATACCCATTGACAGAATTTAGTGTTTGTCTTTCTAAATACTATGAGCATCACCCGAAGGTCAGTCTGCGCATTTTTCTCCAGACAGAGTGGAAAAGGTCCCATGAGATTCAGACATGTTATCTACCAAGGTTTCGACCTAATTTAAGGCCGTCATCCGGGCAAAACTATTTTAAGTAATTAACTTCCTTAATTTATTAATTAATTAATAGATTTCATGGTCGTGGTCCGCCGGTATGGGGGTCTCCCTTTGGTATGGTGGGGTGGTGGATGGGGGGCGAAGTCTTCTGGGGAGTCCTCCATCTTGCCTTGATGAACAACTGGCATCGGTATCCTTTACACTAGATTTGAATTTACATAAGCTGATCTGCTCGTGTAGTCCACCAGCAATTCCAGCTCTTGCAATTTACAATAAATTACCGGCAGGCCACGAGAAATCCCCACCTCGGTTGATTGGTCAGACCTCGGTCGTATCTGTCCAGCCACCGAGGTTGGGTTCAAGAAGCTATCGACTATTTCAATTCAGCACCCAACGCATGCATTTCCTAGATCCAAACCACCCCCCCTCGTTCTTGAATGCATTCTTTCCTATTTATGTACAATTCACTATATTAGTTTCGTGGAGTACTCGATATTCCTCGATCACCCTTTACAAATGTTATATAAAGCCACTTAAGAGCCACGGATCGCAGATTATATACCATTCACTTAGTTAGGGACACACTTACCCGATGCAAAGCTATGCGACGCTACCCGACGCCTTGCCCCGTTTTGGTAGTGTGTGCGACGTCAAACGCACGCCACGTACTGTCACACAGCGAGTATCACAATCGCAACGCCTCTTTTGTTCTTAATGCACTATTATGAGCAAAACCGTGTAATAAATTGTTAGTTTAATTTTATGAGCACAACCATGTAATAAATTGTTAGATAAATTTAATTGTTTAAAATAAAGTTATTCCGGTGTTTTGATAAATTTTCTTCCTAACCATCATAATTAAATAATTTGTATAATACATGTACGTGTGTAATAAATTGTACGCTAAATTCATTTTGTCAAAAAATAGTATTCCGGTGTTTTGATCAATTTTCTACCAAACGATTAAAATTAATTTTTTTAAATAAAAACTAATGAATTTTTGATCTCAGTTAATTTGGTTTATATTAAAATAAGTATGTTGTAATTAATATAGCGACATAATACATGTCGTTTGAAATAAAAATATGAGTGTCTGGTTCCTTTGTCTTCGACTGTACTCGACGCTACCCGACGAAAATCTAGACAGTGGGGATCTCGTAGCGTAGAGTGGGGTAGCGTTGCGTGGTATCGGGGAAGTGTGTTTCCAGCTTTATGCTCTGCATTATTGTGTTTATTCTGTTGATAATAACATAGCTCGATCTCCATAAATTCGTACAAGCGAAATTTATACTTTAACAACAGCCTTATAAAAAAAATCCCTTTTTATTTTTTTGAAGTCTGAAGCTTCTACTCGTAGGATTTTAATTTTAAAACAAAATCATATAAATTTGTTCTTAATGCATTATTTTGAGCAAAACCTTGTAATTATTATTACTTACATTTCATTAGCACAAATAAAGTTATTCCAGTGTTTTGATAAATTTTATTCCTCACCATCATAATTAAATAATTTTTATAACAACTCATGAATTTTTGATCTCGTTTATTTTGGTTTACATTAAAATAAGAATGTTTTAATTAATATAACGACAAAAGTACGTATCGATAGTTTGAAATAAACTACAAAAAATATGAGTGCCCTGGACTGACGCTACTAGCGAAAACAGTGTAATTTTATGAGCAAAACCATGTAATAAATTGTTAGTTAAATTTTATGAGCAAAATCATGTAATAAATTGTTAGTTAAATTTTATGAGCAAAACCATGTAATAAATTGTTAGTTAAATTTAATTGTTTTAAATAAAGTTATTCCGGTGATTTGATCATTTTTCTGCCTAACCATTAAAATTATTATTATTATTTTTTTTTTTAATAAAAACTTAGGAATTTTTTATCTCTGCTAATTAGGTTAATATTACCATAAGTATGTTATAATTAATATAACGACAATAATATATGTAATTTGAATAAAAATATGAGTATTACCATCTACCAAACCATGAAAATTAATTAATTTAAAATAAAAACTAATGAATTTTTGATCTCGGTTAATTTGGTTTATATTAAAATAAGTATGCTGTAATTAATATGATGACAACAATACATATAGTTTGAATAAAAATAGTAGTGTCTGGTTCCTTTGTCTTCGACTGTACCCTATGCTACCCGACGAAAATCTTGACAGTGGGGATCGCAGAACGTAGTGTAGGGTAGCGATGCGTGCCATCGGGCAGATGTGCACGGGGGTAATACAATTTTATGGCAAATTGGACTGTTGATTTCCGTCGGGTAGCATCGAGTAGCGTCGCATAGCGTTGCATCGGGTAAGTGTGTTCCCCGCTTAATTGAGGGTCGATTGGTGTATTTAATATTCCCCAATCGGTCCTCTTACACTACACATTAACGCCAATAAATATATTCACTAAAAAATACATACACAGACGCTAAGTTCACAAAACTATCAATACTATATGTATTAAAACAACCCTGTTTCTTCCAAAAAACGGAACAAGGGATTAGACACTACTGTGCTTACGATTCTCATATCGTGTGGCATTCCTACATACTCTTTATTTAAAGGCAAGAAAAAAGGTGTATAGAATACTTCTTTTGGTAATAATATGAAAATATGTGAATTTTTAGAGTGAAAATGTAAATACCATATTATCTAACATTTCAAAAATTGATACCTTAAGAAAACAGCCAGCCATGTTGGCAATTCGATGGTTTCCATTTAAATTTTGTCAACGTTTTGTTGAAATCAATTCCTTAAAAAATGTGTGGTGATGATTAGTGACCGTTAATCGATAATTATTCAGGAATCGTGAGATGCCGTCTGGTGTGATGTAGGTTTCAGAAAACATTTTCTTTATCGTGGGCACTCTCAACACGATACGCAAGAATGGCACAATTACACAGAAGACAAACATTTTGAGCCCTGAAGATGATCTCAATAAAGGTCGAAACGTTGGCACAATAAAGAAAATGTTTTTCTGAAACCTACATCACACCAGACCGCATCTCACGATTCCTAAACAATTTTCGTTAAAAAATGTTTTTCCCTGTTAAAAATGAAATAAGCATTATTAATAAATTAATAACAAAAAGAATAATTTAAAAAAGAATAATGTAAAATTAAAACTTTCCATAAAGTCGTGTTGAGATAGAGAGAACTTTGACATGGAAGACAAATAAACAGCAGGGGTTTACACATTTTCATGTGTTTCGATTAATGTGAAATTCCAAACGTGGCAGAGCCAAGGCCGCCTTTTCTTCGTAAATCCCCGTTATTAAAAGCAAAATCACACTTAAACAACTAAACCACCTTACATCGTCCTCCGCCAACAGGCAAATATTTTAATAAATTACAGAGTAATTTCAGCCTACATTTAAGATTTCAAAGGAAATTGTTCCTTTCTATTATACATATGTTGAGTAAAATTCCGAGTAGAAATTAATCTATTTTCTTTTGAACGCGTGTCGGCCGATGATGAAAGCATAGAATGCGCCCCTTTTACTCGGTATGCACAAAAGGGGTTCAGTTTGAAATTAGAATTCTGAGAAACACGTCATGGCATAAGGCAATGCTGTTTCACGCACATCTGTGCAGAGGAAACGGATCGGCAATTAATTTGAAAAGTGAGGGAAAGAATGACGTAAAGCGATGTTGATTCTTACTGCAGGATTAATCTCGCTGAGTATGCTTTCAAGGCAAATTTATTATTCAATAACACAGTTTTCTTTGCTTTTTAGCTCGTCGAATTCATGCGACAATTCAGACGCCACCAAAGACTTCATACTAAAACTCAAAAGCTACTTGAAGTACTGCATAGTAGCAGAAGCGTGTGAATGACTGAAAACAATAACACGTTAAATTCTTTCTTTCTTTTTTTTTTATTTTCTTTATTAGAAACAATAATTAATCTTTATGAAAAGTTGTGTTCTTTATGAAACTTCCTATCTCAACCTCCCTTTCGAATTTTCCCTCCTTTGAGATGGGAAGTCCGAGCGGATCGAGGTCACGATAGCTCAAGTGGTAGAGGAGCGGCGTATCAAGCCGAAGATCGTGGGTTCGAATCCCGCTCGTGCCATTGAATTTTTTTATCTCAACTAAAAACCTTAATTAATAGAAATATATTAATTGGTCAAGCGGACCACGAACTGTAATGGATTAGAAACAATTCACTAGCTTTCGTGGTCCGCTTGACCAATTAATATATTTCAATTAATTAAGGTTTTTAGTTGAGATAAAAAAGTCAATGGCACGAGCGGGATTCGAACCTACGATCTTCGGCTTGATACGCCGCTACTCTACCACTTGAGCTATCGTAACCTCGATCCACTCGGACACTTCCCATCTCAACCACCTTTTGAAGATCGTGGGTTTGAATACCGCTCGTGACACTGACTTTTTTATCTCAAATAAAAACCTTAATTAACTGAATTAAAAACAATGTTCAGACATGTAAAACATAAACATGTAATAAATATTTGGATAATTTTCTTCTGTTATGCTAGAATATAAATTCGGCTTAGAAACTAAGCAATTGAGGTTTTGTTATTAAAAATTGTATTTTTGTTTACTTATAGACATTTTGTAAATTATCCCCGACCTCAAGGAGGAACTCCACGAATCTCTTTCGACTAATCCTTTTAATCCAATGCGCAAGGCTTTATCGAACGGTGACTGCTATTTATTAATCAGAGGAAATTAATATTTTTAAAGAAATTTATTACAGTTAATAAATTTAAATGTCATATGAATTATATGGTGGAGGGAGGGAAAAAGGAAACGGCACACAGATCAATGAAACTCTATGCGTTTCATGGTATTACATGGTACATTGTTTATGTTGAATGTTTGAGACGGATAAAGCCAGCAGAAACACACTTACCCGATGCTACGCCATGCGACGCTAACCGATGCTACCCGACGGAAATCCAAACTCCGATTTTCCATAAGGTTGCATTACCCCCGTGCACATCTACCCGATGCTATGCCACGCTAACCTACCCGACGCTCTGCGATCCCCACTGTCCAGATTTTCGTCGGGTCGCATCGAGTACAGTCGAAGACAAAAGAACCGGACACTCATATTTTTATTCAAACTACATGTATTATTGTCGTTATATTAATTACAACATACTTATTTTAATATAAACCAAATTAACTGTGATTAAAAATTAATTAGTTTTTATTTAAAAAATTAATTTTAATGGTTTGGTAGAAAATTAATCAAAACACCGGAATACGATTTTTTGATATAATGAATTTAACTAACAATTTATTGTACTCGCTTCGGCGGTACATATACTAAAATTGGAACAATTTATTACACGGTTTTGCTCATAAAATTTAATTAACAATTTATTTCATAGTTTTGCTCGTAAAATTACACCATTTTGTAATGTCGGGTAGCATCAGAACAGGACACTCATATTTTTTGTAGTTTATTTCAAACTAAGTACATGTAATTTTGTCGTTATATTAATTACAACATGTTATTTTAATGTAAACCAAATTAAACGAGATCAAAAATGCATAAGTTTTTATAAACATTGTTTAATTATGATGGTTAGGAGTAACTTTATTTAAAACAATTAAGTTTAACAAACAATTTATTAGATGGTTGTGCTCATAAAATTTAACTAACAATTTATTACAAGGTTTTGCTCAAAATAGTGCATTAAGAACAACAAAAGATGCGTTTGTGATAGTGATTATTGTGATAAACGCTGTGGACTGTACGCGACGTGTGCTTGCGTCGGATTGGTGTGCACACCCCACCTAAACGTGGCAAGGCGTCGGGTAGCGTCGCATGGCGTAGCATCGGGTAAGTGTGCTCCTGGCTTAAGTCACCAATTAGCCCCACAAATTCATGTAGATAAAAAATAGTCAGAAAACTCGTGTAACAACAATTATAGATCTTTGCGTATCCGGCAAAAATTATTGAAACTTGGTAGGGATATGTTGGTATATCCACCGTACAATTCTGACCTCGCCCCATCAGATTAAAATTTGTTTCTTTCTTTGCACAACTTTGTGAATAGTAAACATCAACACTTTTAAACTCAGAATCTCTAGGCTAGAATCATTCTGCGAAAAATGGTTGTACTGTATATAAAGAATTAAAATATACTGCCCGTAAAAACCTGACCACCTGATTTTTTGCAGGAAAAATGGCCAAATTTAGAAACGTATATTTTCTCAGCCTTTTAAGTCATAAACCAATAACCAGTTTCAATACGTTATTCGAACCCAAACGGCCTCAACATCTGTGAAATGGGAAGGAAGTTGAATTTCCGTGATGAGATAAAGAATTGGTTATCGACAGGAGGGGCATTCTCAAACGATCAATTTAAGACAAAGTAAGAATTGTCAATTCCCTGTTTACTTTTTCGAAAAAGTCCTTGGAACAAAAGTTGCAGAGCGTAAAATTCTCGAAAACATGTTTGTTCAAAATGTATGCATTGTTGTAAATCGGGAATGAGAGTGATCGTTTTTTTTCCATGAACGCGTAAAAAAACACGTTTTTGCCCAAAAATCGCGAATAACTCGAAAACGGCTGAGAAATGGGTCAAATTGGAGGCTTATTGAAAGTTCCTATCGATTGCTGTAAGGCGCTGCTTAGAATGATTCCCTGGCTCCACAGCTCAATTTGAAGTTTTCGTAAAAGTTAACAAATTAACATGTTCCCCAGTTTTTGAATTTGCCGATGAATGACTGGAGCTAAACATTTTAAAACGGCTAAAACATTTTAAAAACCGTGTGGTGTTTAGTGACCGTTATTTGATGATTGTGAGATGCGGTCTGGTGTGACGTTTAGAAATCCATTTTCTTTCCTTGCTAACGTTTCGATCTTTATTGAGATCATCCTCAGGGCCTGGGATTTACATACATTGTTTTAATTATACAAATGGTATTAATTATTTGGCACGATAAAGAAAATGTTTTTCTAAACCTACGTGACACCAGACCGTATCTCACGATCTCCAAATAATCAATTTTAAAAAACCATCTCGTGGTGTAAAATTTTTCTAAAAAATGAGACTGTGCAGGTCTGTGACTTAAAAGGTTGATAAAACGCATTTACATAATTGGTTCCTGCAAAAACCAGGTCGTCGGTTTTTTTATGGGCAGTGTATGTAAAATTGCATGTTTTGCTCCGAAAAATGTCTCTACCCACATAAAATGGTAGAATTGAACTACAGTTACAAAACAACTAAAAAACTACTAAATACTTATCCAAGACTTCACAACAATGCGTCAATTGAGAAGAAAACATACTTAAAATAAAAATACTAGAGTCTTCAAAAGGCTTAAGAGATGTCGAGTTGCATGTATATCAAGGTCGCGATACACACGAGAACACTTGTATACATTGTACTTTACTATAAAAGTATTTAAAAAATATCTTTATTTCATATTAAGAAAGAAATATTTAAAAAAGTGTATTTTCTTGTCCGATAAACATAGGCTATAGCCTTAAAGTAGCAGAATTGGATTAAGGTAAAAGTAAACTAACTAAACTAAGACACACGGTCAACATTTACTATTAAGAGCGAATTTTCATTTAGGAAGAAAACAATATACAAAATAGAAGATTGTTAACACAAATCGTAACAGATGGCGACTTTATAAGTAAGTTTATCAAAGCTGTGTACTGAAGATCACTTGATTCGCAACTTTCAAAAATTAATTAATTTAGTAAAAGTAATCACAAAAGTCATAATCTCATGGGACCAATTTCATTCTTAGCCAAACACCTGATAATTTCGTTAAAAAAAGGATGTTTAAACAATTTATAATAACAATTTATGATGTATATATAACAATTTATTTATATTTTTTGATAGGGAAAGGTCTGGAAGAAGATTTCTATTTACGAAAATGTTTTTTACTGTTTTGTATCGTCAATCTTTGACATACTTTAGTCATTCTTCAAGGAACAAAGCCTAATAAAGATAACTAAAACGTGTCTGACAGACGAAACCAACGAAAATAAGCAGACCAACAATGAACTGAGAATATCTAGCTCTGATTATTGATTGTGTGATAAATGGGCTGAAAAATTAAGATCATTTTAATTAATTCTACCATTAATATAAGGTCTTGGTTGAGATAAAAAAGCAAGTGTCTTCGGTTAATATTACAAAAGGAGGGAAAAATTCGAAAGGTTGTAGGGTTGTAGGTTGAGGTGGGGAGTTGGTGTCCGAATGGATTGAAGTCACGAGAGCTCAAGTGGTCAGAGCAGCCGCGTATTGAGCCGAAGGTCGTGGGTTCGAATCCCGCTCTCGACATTAGATTTTTCATCTCAACCAAGACCTTAGATTAAAAGTACAAATATTAAAATTTTCAAAATTAAATTAAAATATTTAATACGGTCAATTATGACTACTAAATACATATATGGAATATTAATATTCATAATGAACATTACTTAAAAATCTATACGGACCAGAGCTAATTATAGTTCAAAAAATATACCGGGAACAAATGAAAAGCGTTAAAGTCAAATGAATATTTATGAGTCTGCTGACGTATTCGTTCCGCGTTTAACGAAACCCATTCCCAGAGGATTGCTGGATACGATTAAACTTCAATATTTTTCTTCCTTGAATTTCATTACACCTGGAATTGGCTCATTTGGAGAAGCACGGCTGGAAAGCCGAGGAAGAGAAGTCTACCCACCTCCCAAACAACGAACAGGCCTTTGCCCAAGGACACAATTTTGGCGCGGCTGTCAACTACGTCGGCCGAGATTTTTTTTTAAAATCGAGATAATATTGTATATCTATTTACCTATTTTATAAAGATTTCGAACCCCAAAGCCAAAAAAAAAAAAAATCCCCCGGTTGTAAATAGTCAGATGCGATTATATTTCAGACAAAATTCATGTTTTAATAGTTTATTTTACTTCATTGGCTTAAAAACAAACAATATACACAACCGAACACATTCCTTAAAAAAGCGTAGATTAATTTTCAATTAATACACCATAATCATCTTCTTGTAGATTTTTCCTCAGAAAAATCCGAATTTTCTTCAAGTGCCTTTGTTAAAAAATGTCGGGAGCAGTTCGTAAAAAAAATATCCAGAAATAAAGTCTGACGGAAAAACGATTTAGTGCCGGCACTGTGACAAGGGCAAGGGGAGAAAATCCCAAGTGCAAGCAGAGGAATATTACTTTAAACTTTTTCCTCCTTGACTCTATGTACACATCTTTTGGGTTGGGCGCATTCATGTCGAAAACTGCAATATTTGAGCGTTTTTCTGGATATTATTCATTGTAAGAGCCCATATGACCTCTAACGACGAAAAAGCTGTAGAACTAGTACTTTTAACTATGTTGTTGATAGATTTTTATCCTTTTTAAAGTTTATTATGAATTTTGAATTAATTAATCTCTAAGTAAGATTGATCTGTATGTAAGGTTGAGATAAAAAGGTCAGTGTCACGAGCAGGATTCGAACCCACGACCTTCGCGGCTAAATACGCCGCTGCTCTACCGCTTGAGCAATGGCGACTTCGATCCACGCGGACCCCAATGGCACTAAGAATGTATTTGGTCAATCGGACCACGAAAACTAATCGATTTATTATCAATCATATCATCCAAAAAAGCATGGTGGACCGCGTTGGCCGAGTGGTCACTCTCGGCTCCAGACGCCGAGGTTTTTTTTTTTTTTGCTTTGCTTAGATGCATACGGCCAGTGTCCCGTGTTGCTAGCGACACCACCCGCCCGACCCGCGCGAGCCGACCAAAGCCACCCCCGGGAAGGGACCTAGAGCGCCCCCTGACTTATTTAAAAAAAAAAAAGAATATGCTTCGTATATGAGACATAACGCGTTGGTTGGTTAATATATAAAAATTCACTACTTTCGTGGTCCGCTTGACCAATTAATACATGACAATTAATTAAGGTTTTTAGTTGAGATGAAAAAAAGTTAATGGCACGAGAGGGATTCGAACATACGACCTTCGGCTAGATACGCCGCTGCTCTACCACCTGAGCTATCGTGACCTCGATCCACTCGGACATCAACTCCCCATCTCAACCCCACCCTATGAGTTTTCCCTCCTTTTGCCATTTTTCAAATGTCGTGTAATCTGTTTGGATTCTCGACGACAATTGAAATGGCGACGGAGAGCTTTTTTGAAAAATGGCCGCAACGGTTTAGGCGTTGACACGGCGCTCATCACAGTAAGGTAAAGGTCCCGGGTTCGAATCCAGCGGCCCTGCATTCGAACCCGACATAATTACAAATGGGCTTTTTTTCATCCTCCGGCATCCCGAGGGTTCATATAACCCCGCAGTTGAAAGATCCCTCTTAAAAAATGCACTTATATAATACAACTAATATAGTTTTATGCACTGAGTCGCTAACTAATTATAACTTTCTTAGTTGATTATTATCGGTGCCGTCTAGATTGACATTCCTTTTAGATCTCACAACGCAATCTAAGCGCCATACCAGCTAACCTGTTACGTAACAACAAGGTCAATCAACGCTGCCCTACTGGACCTACAGGATCAAGAGAAAAACAGAAGAGGAAGGGAGTCTTACGCTGAACGCAGTACCGTGAACATCGGCCAAAATAAGGGAACATTTTTATCAACGGTGAGCCATAAAAAAAATACTCATTCGGAAGAAGAGGATCTATTTTGTTTGTTCATTAAGGGAGAAAATTAATTTTTTGATTCATAATTATATTTTGATTGTAAGTAAGTTAAATTTTTATTTTTAATTAAAACGTTTATTGTAAAAAAGGAAATCTTTAGTTTTGAATTTACAAAAAAATTATTAGGAGGTTATATATAAAAAAGAGAAAATTATTTTTTTTTTAATTTATTTAAATTTAATACTTTAGGATATTACTGATAATTATCATAAGAAATTATATTGTTCATGTATATTTTTTTCTCAATAATAAACCGATTGTTTAGTTATAATTTCATTTCTATATTTGTTCTTTTTTAAATCAAAAACTCCATAAGTAACTACAAAATAAAAAACTTATATAATTGGTGAATGCAAATTAATAATAATCAATTAACTTTACAACCTCCATAACAAACCAATCAAATAATAAAATAGTTTATTTCACTTTAAAATATAAAAAATTAAATAATACAATTAGTATAGTTTTGTGCACTGTGTCGTTAGCTAACAAATTATAACTTGCAGAGTTGTTTTTCATCTGTGACGCCTAGATCGACATGCCATCTAGATCTCACAACTCAATCTAACCGCAACACCACCTATTCAATAAAATTGTTTATTACACTTTAATATATAATGTAAATAATTCACTTAAATAATACAATTAGTATAGTTTTATGAACTGAGTCGCTAATTAACTAATTAAAACTTAGAGTTGATGCTCGGTGTTGGTCTGGCAGTCGGTAGAGAGTTATAGAGTTCCTCACTGAAGATATTTTGTCATAGATTTTTGTCACTCTATTTGTCTATCAAAGATATTTGTCAACCCGAGGGTTGATATAACCTCTGCTGTTGCGAACCCTCGTTAAAATAAAAAAAACTTTAAAAAGAAATGATAAATTGAATTCCATGTCACATTGTTTTTTTCCCTTGGTTTTTTGTTAGTTTTCCTTTTAACGCCTGTTTATCCAAAAGTTGAAACGTTTGAACGATTGTGTGGATAATTTTCATTGTGCGAGCTCCTATAATCTACCATCATGCTAAAGGCTCACATTAAAATATTGATTTTTTACTTTTAACGCCTGTTAATGCAAAAGGTCGAAATCTGCAACATTTCAGTGATTTTCTTAATTCAACATTGTTTTGAGAACGAATTGATCCGATCCTACTTCTCAAAGTTTAAAACCTATATTCTATTCAAACCTGCACAGCAAGTTTTCTCTTCGTGTCCCTTCATGGCCCATATATGACATTATGACACTTTGTAATGTTACAATCACTGTGTTGAGAAGGGATGGCCCGTACTGGCCAGTATTGGCGAAGGTCCGATATCGTATGGGGAAACATTGCCTTTGGGAACGGTCTCACTAAACATATCAAAGGAGGCCAACATGCTAGAACAATGTGCGCAGTAGATAAGTGTCGTTTCCATACACTGGACAACATTCGTCGGCCAATGTTAGTTGTTTCCAACTAGGTTTATGTAAATGACATTTAAATAGCAATTTAACAAACTCTAGCCAAACACAAAGATGAAGTAGCAATTTACTCGGCCTCGACATCCATCACGGCACAGGAAAGTAAGCAACCGTAGGTTGTAGAAGCCATGATGCCCTTGGACCAAGGGTTGGGCCATGAATTGGCCCAGTATGTGGAGCCAAGCCCAATAGCGTGGCAAGGTGTCCAATGCATATCATGGCCCACAATGCAAAGTGGCAATTACTTTATCATCCCAACAACCCACCAAGTCGTCTTGAACGACGACAGTCGCGAGATGGTCTTGGATGGATAATTGTATCCCTCATACCGTGTGCCAACGTTGGCTACTTTCTCGTAAAATGTGCTCACCGGGTGCTGTTCATTTTAATGTGTATTTTGATATTTTCAGCCTAAAAATAAATAATATTAAAAAAATTATTTGAAATTTTAAAATCAATTATATATAATAAAACTACCCAAATAAATAAGTTACTTAAATGAAAAGATGAACTATTAGTAGGTAATTTATTAATTGTTATAATTCCAATGCATTTGTCAAGGATTCATTCAAATTCTCCAATGACGTCACATCAATACGTCAACCGATAAATGGATTCCTCATATTATACCGAATTTTGTTACATATAATTTCTGTGGATGACAGGAATGGTGAAGAAAAAACCAACTGCGTTAATTTAAACAGCAACGGTGGCTCGGAGTTTAATTAAATTCGAAACGGAATAATTAAAAACTAAAATTTGCATCATTATCTAATTCGTTCTACATGTTATATAACGGCGATATATTTTCAGCGGAGCATATTCCCCAGCAGACGTATTCAACTTACAAGTTAATTTACTGTAGATTTTTTTTTGTATGTGGGCTTACATGGTATTCGCAGCCAGTTGCTTTAAACTAATTTTAAATTAATTCGTGTGTCTATTGACAGCTGATTTGTTGAGGTCTGCAAAGCGATGAGGCAGCCTTCTTTCGACTGTCCTCCCTGGCTATCACAAACTGTCTGTACCAGGCTTATCTTATGAAATTATACAGCTTTGTGGGTATATTTATATGTGTTTTTTCTCAAATTGACCAGTTTTATTGTTATATGTATAGATGTAGCTAGTTATAATAAAGATAGAAGTTCGATAGGTTCGGGTACACTACGAGGCAGGTTTCCTCGCCAAGAGCTGAAGAAGACATATGACGTCTACTCTGCCTGGAATGACTAGTTTACTAATAGGTTAAGCTTTCTGGCCGAGAGTCTGGTCAAATCGCCTACTCTGCTATATGCTAAGTACCTCGGTCGATATATGACGGTTTTCGCAACTTCATCACGGATGGAAAAAAAAAACAAGGGGATGGACCAGGTTGACGTGTCACGAATTTAGACCAAACTTTTTTTCGTGATTCTACACTGTAAAACGACGGACATGTATCCGCCACTTCTTGTGAATAGGCCCTGGTTTCGCCAAAATTTGTTTTTCAAAGTTGAAATGTTCCGTTTTTTAATATTTTTATTTCGCTGTTCTACTTTCTCAAATCGACTATGTTAATACATGAGTTTACAGTATTTTTATTTAGAGTGTAATAAACATCAAAAGGTATCAAAGTTTGTCAATAAACAAAAAAATTTCTATATATTTTTCCATGTTACCAAATGTTTTTCAAGTAAACTAGGTCGTCACAATTTTGTCGTGAAATTAATAAAGAAAAATCCGTTTAGCGAAAAATTTTAGGGGTCAAAAAATCGATAAATTTTATTCAAACCAAAATTTTATTTAGGGGTCTTAGTAGTGCTAAAACGAAATTTCACATTAGTTTTATGAGAAATTTTTTTAACGGCTTTGTTCATTGGTTGGTGTTTTGTTATTGACAAAATTTGATAGCTTTTACTATATTTTTATTGTAAACTACATTTTAAAAAATGCTGTAAATTGAAAATTAACATAGTTGATTTAAGTAAGCAGAATGACGTAATAAAAATACTAAAAAACGGAAATTTTTTTCAACTTAAAAAAAAATTAAAGACGAAACAGAACGAAACTACAAGAAGTGGCGGATACGTGTCCGTCGTTTTACACTGTAGAATCACGAAAAAAACTTAGCTCAAAATCAGGGACACACCAATCTAGTCGTCCCGTTGTAGTGTACAGCGGTGGATTGCTGACATCATAACCATTACTCCCGAGTTCTATGCGATCTGTGACGTGAATCATACGTCCGGCATGTAGAGAAGGGTTACTCGGTATGTCTCATGTGCTACATGGCAAGGGCGGAGCAGTAAAGAATAGAATAACGAAAAGTTCAGTGAATCCAACAAGATATTGAACGCCAAAAAAGCGCTAGTTGCTCAGCAAAACTACAGAAGATGTTTCATCTAAAACCGCGAGAGATTTTTTGAGAGATGATTGAGTGCGATTTTTAAAATATACAATATTTAATCGTTTAAAAACCATATGAACATTATTAAAATTAAAATTTATATTCATTTAAGTATAAAAAAAACATTCTTCGTTTTTTTTTTAATGTAAAATTATTGGCCGAAAATATTTTTTTTTTCATTTTCTAAAAATCTAGAATTAATAGGAGAATCGTGTGTTTTTATACTTAATTTTAAATACCTTTTAATTTTAATTGTAATTAATTTTCATGTGGTATTTTAGATAAGTACTGAGTTTATATTGTTAAAAAAAATTCTCAAATAAAAAGAAAAATATTTTAAATTGTGCTTAATAGTATATAATTTTTATTTGTATTGTAAAGGGTGTTCATATGGTACAATATATATATTTATATTTTTTTAAATCTTGAATTAATAATAGAAAAATTATTTGTTTTTATATTAAATTTTAAATAACATATTTGAAGTTATCATTGTTACCGCTTAGATGCCCACATAAACACACACACACACACACACACACACACACACACACACACACACACACACTGACACAAGCAACAAACATTATATACACCAAAGGAGAACATGTTACGAGGCATGTGCTGGCGCGGGCTCGGACAGGTGGACACACGGAGACACTTATTTTAAACTAGAAACCCTGATAGTTGAAAATAACAAACTGTGGGTAAGAACTATTTTTTAAAAGATTGACTTTATGTATGCATGTGTACGTACAAGTTCAGGGTTGATGGTTGAATAAAATCAATCAAAGACAAACGTGGGCCTGATTTTATTTTATTTCGACTTTTTTTAATGTGTAATTCATTTTATTTTAATAATATTCATTTTGTAATAATTCATTATTAAACAAAATGGGTTTTTTGATACGAAAAATCTGATGGAAAGCAGCTGGTCGTTTATGCATTTATATATAAAATTTTAACCTCGCAGTTTAAATACACTCAAAGACAATAAAAATAAAAAATAAATAAAAACGGGACACTTCTATTTATTTTTGAATTTTCATACTTGCTAGGTATAAAAATTAATAATTGACTTAAAACATAAATATAACTTTAATAACGACGTTTACATTTACAGAATGCTACTAATGATGTTACACTCTTTTGAATAAAAATAAATAAAATAATTCAATTTCATCCTTTCCGGAGCCAACTTTTCAAGTGAGTTAATTGTTTTCATAAATTGTTTTCTTTGATGAAACAATAAATTTGAGTTCATTATTTATCTTAAAACAGTGGTTTTAAGTCGAGAAGACCTACCTTGGGCAGAACCTTGGCCAACTACGGACGTTGCATAGTTCAAGTCTTAACATGTGCCGCATATATATATTTATATATAATTTTTTAAATAATTTTTATTAAAATTTGTGAATTTCTGATCTCGTTTAATTGTTATACATCAAAATAGAAAAGTAGTATTTAATATAACAATAAAAACGGGGGCGTCGGTGGCCGCAAGGTTTAGTCTTTGACACGGCGCTCATCACTGTAAGGTAAAGGTCCCGGGTTCGAATCCAGCTCCATTCGACATACTTACAAATGGGCTTTTGTCAAAAACACCGGCTCCCTGAGGGTTGACGACTATTTTTATCCATTTCACAGAACATTTTGACCAATGTGCGCTTATTGACTAGATTCTACGAAAAAAAAGCATGAGGTAAGTTAACCTCTTTTGTGATGAACACAGGAAAAAAACCCGCTAGGGTCATGTTTTAAGGTGTCTTTTCTTTTAGCTTCGATCGTAGTTGTGGTTTTTTATGTTAATTGGACTAGTTCTTTCGGAGTAAAGTTAATTAGGTAAAATTTAAAGTACGTAGTCGGTCTTCAAGGTCTCTCTGTCTGTTAAAAAAAAAAGAATTCATCTTTCTCAACTATGTAACATATAATTCAGCAGCAGCGTAAGTAAACTTTAATATACATTTTTATCTATTATTATCTTTAATACAATATATATAGTTTTTTACTAAAAATAATTTTATACAGTTTATACAGAAAAGAGTTTAATTTACCTCATGTTCTCTTTTTTTTGGCGCACATTGGTTTAAATGTTTGACGACGACTTTATGACGAAAGAACTAGTCCATTAACATAAAAAAACCACAACGACGATCGAAGCTAAAAGAAAAACATCTTTCAACAATACCCTCGCGGTTTTTTCCTGTGTTCGTCACAAAAGAGGTTAATTTACCTCATGTTCTCTTTTTCTTTTTTTTTAATCTAGTCAATAAGCGCACATTGGACCAAATGTTCTGTGAAATGGATAAAAATAGTCGTCTTTCTCAAATATGTAACATATAATTCGGCAGCAGCGTAAGCAAACTTGAATATATATTATTATTATTTTTTTTTAATAAAAATAATCTAATACGGTTTAATTGTTTCATAAAAGTTTTATAAATTTGTTAAAAAAAAGTGTAATTCCAAAGTTTAATGTATCGATGTTTTTGATCAATACGGCCCTGATGATGCGACTGTATGTCGCGTAAGTTCGGCGAATAGTTTGCATAAATTTGTAACTTCATTCAAGACCATAAACCTGATCCTCTTCAACAAAAATAGATAATGTTTGAAAGAAAAAAAAAAATACGAGTGGCCAGTTTTTTGTCTTTAAGTGTATGTATTAAATTACAAATCTCCTCGATGATAAGATAATTCTTAT
This sequence comes from Cimex lectularius, assembly GCF_000648675.2. Taxonomy (NCBI): domain Eukaryota; kingdom Metazoa; phylum Arthropoda; class Insecta; order Hemiptera; family Cimicidae; genus Cimex; species Cimex lectularius. The sequence continues at coordinate 47,030 of NW_019392770.1, read as the reverse complement.
AGAAGGCTGATGAATGATACAAAATAAAGAATATAAATTTCTTTATTGTAGACAATTAGAAACAAGAAAGAAATCTAACGTTGTTAAGTATGTTCTACTCTTTTCAGCCCTTAAAATTTCTTTGTTTTAAGCAGTTGTTAAGAAAAGGGTAAAGGGCCAAAAATAAAAACGGGAAAGAAAAGAGGGGTGAGACGCAGCATTGAGTGGGGAGGACAGCTTCCCTGTTTTTTTCTTGTTTTTCCAACTTTGGCTTTTAGTTAAATGCAAAGGGAAGTAGAACACTCGCACATTTCGGACACGCCGTTTTGTCACCGGATACCGGGTCTGAGCGACCATTAAAAAGTAGGACGTGTTTCCCGTTTCCAACATCTCGGCTAGGGAAAAGTGTGAAAAGGCCAGCTCGTATGTCGAAAAGCCGGAATGGGCCCGGTGACGACTTGGGAAGCACGTGCTACCGCCCACCCTTTGCAAATATTGCTGGATCCAATTTGACAAGTGGCCCCAACACGGGAAAGAATTTGTACGCCTTATAATTCTAATTTTTATGAACTTGGAAAACGTTGATCTTGTCAGAACTTTGGCCGGCGTATGGCGTAAAAGACGATAACACTTTTTTTTTTGTAGTACGAGGATAGACGTCAGAAATTTTTATGAAAATCCTTTTGGTCATACTACGTCGGATAAATTAGACAAGTGTCCGACCATTCTTGCCATTGGGCTTTAGGAGCTTACAAATAAAAAGAAAAGTAATTTACATAATTTTCAAGTATGATTTTGCCTTAGTTGTGCATATATTTCAATGTTATTAAATAACAGTCAATAGTAAACAAAAAATAGACATTTCTGGCTGTATAACTAAGAGAAATTTTTTCTCGATGATGTCCAGTGTTCAACTTAAAAATTCTCAATCCCTCTGGATTTTATCCTAATTGAACGATCTTACAATCGTTTTAATTTTTCGTTGGTTTCTATCCTGATTTTGTGGAACTCCATAATAAGACGATGGGTAGGAAATGAATTGTCTTTTCCACAATAAGCATTTATAATTAATTAAGGTTTTTAGTTGAGATAAAAAAGTCAATGGCACGAGCGGGATTCGAACCCACGATCTTCGGCTTGATACGCCGCTGCTCTACCACTTGAGCTATCGTGACCTCGATCCACTCGGACACCAACTTCCCATCTCAACCGCACCTTTTGAATTTTCCCTTTTATTTGCCATTTTATAATATATTAATTAGTCAAGCGGACCACGGAATTAGTGAATTTAATAAGCATTTAATTCGTCAGACGTATTTCGGTCATATATAGACCATCTTCAGTGAATTTTTTTATATCAAATGGTTTGACGACGGTTGGTAAAATAATCCATTTTTTGCACTTGTTCAACTAACAAGGATATCAATGAAAAGACGCCAAAATTGTTGTAAAAAGTTAAATACTATAATAAAATTATCAATAATTTTTCAAAATTCTTTGGGGAAAAAAGAAGTTTTTTTTATATCTTGCTCTACTTTACGGCGGTGCCTCCTAAAGCTGGGCGCACACTAGGTGGTAGGGCGAGCGGCGCGGACCCGAACTTGGAGAAATTGCCAGACTTCTGGAAGCCGGCTCCGCGCCGCGCCTTGCCTGCCAACCGGCCTTGTGTGCGCCCAGCTTTAAAGCCAATGGATCACATATTACATACCATTCACTTAGGGTGGTGGAGTAACAATTGAGGATCGAAGGGTACTTAATATTCCGACCTCGGTCCTCTCACACTACAAATTCACGCCAATAAATACATTCACTCTCAACACTCACTACGGGACACAAAACTGTTATTATTATTTAACATAAAACAACTATATTTCCTTAAGGAATCGAACAAGCGACCCTCGTGCCTTGCCGAAGCAGAATTTTCATATCGGTTGTCATTCCTACACGCTCTCTATATAGATCCAACGAATGGCACCCTTCAATTAAATTGGACACATCGTGCAACCTTTCTCTACCAGCCCGACACAGGCGCGGGTAAGTGTAAGTAAAAGTAAGTGTCCATGTGCTTATCTCACATGGCCTATCCTTAATCGGTTAATGATCATCCTTCTTCTGCGTGTCAGGTTCTCCGATATGGGACCATCTATAGAAGTGTTCATGATACGTGAGAGCTTCTCTGCCAATCTGGCTGATTTATGCCGAAACCGTGTTAAAACTGGTGAAATTATTATTTTCATATTACTGCTTAGTATTTTTATCTTGTTTATTTCGGTATTTTGTAACTGCATTCATGTTGTCTTAATTGTAATACAGTTTTGTTTTGTTTCAGACGTTTGTCCCAAGTGAAAGGTAAGAATCAATGTACTAAAAATATCCAAATTTTGTAAGTATTTTCAAAGTGATTAACATAATTTATAACTAAGCATTCACTGGTCATCATTAATGATTATAATTAATTAAGGTTTTCAGTTGAGATAAAAAAGTCAATGGCACGAGCGGGATTCGAACCCACGATCTTCGGCTAGATACACCGCTGCTCTGCCACTTGAGCAATCGTGACCTCGATCCACTCGGACACGTACCTGCCATCTCAACCACACCTTTTGGAATTTTCCCTCCTTTTTGCCATTTTTCAAATGTCGTGTAATCGAATTGGATTCTCGACGGTAAATTAAATGGCCACAGAACTTTAGTGAAGTATACTTCATTTTAAATCATTAAATTCACTAATTTCGTGGTCCGCTTGACCAATTAATGTATTACAATTAATGGGTCTATGTGATTTGTGCGAAGTCAAGTTTCTTATAAGGTTTTTCGGTTGAGATAAAAAAGTCAATGGCACGAGCGGGATTCGAGGTCACGATAGCTCAAGTGGTAGAGCAGCGGCGTATCTAGCCGAAGATCGTGGGTTCGAATCCCGCTCGTGCCATTGACTTTTTTATCTCAACCGAAAAACCTTATAAAAAAACTTGACTTCGCACAAACACACAGACCCTACACTGAAATGCCTGAACTGTCTGACAGACAAAACAGCGAGTACGGGCGGCCCGGGATGATCGGTAACGACGAAATTACTGGTTCAGCATTCTCGCAACTTTACCCTTAAATCACTGGCTAGTATTTTTTTTTCTTCTCGGGGAAAAAAATGGCAAAAAGGAGGGAAAATTCAAAAGATGGGGTTGAGATGGGAAGTTAGTGTCCGAGTGGATCGAGGTCACTATAGCTCAAGTGGTAGAGCAGCGGCGTATCTAGCCGAAGATCGTGGGTTCGAATCTCGCTCGTGCCATTGACTTTTTTATCTCAACTAAAAACTTAATTAATTGTATGATATTAATTGGTCAAGCGGACCACGAAATTAATGATTGTTCTGGAATATTTCCGTTTCTTTACTATAGAATTCTCTTCAGGGGTATGGTATGAATCCTTTTATTGTTCAGGGATTGTTTTCCAAGATAAAATACCTTTTTTTTAAATTTGAAAGTCGGTTGACTCTGTCTCCTCTAAATTAGCCATTGACCATCTTTTCAGTATTATAATATACATTATTAAGTGGTATTTTATACTAAGACATGTTCTCGGGTAGTTTGTTTTTCTGAGTCATTTTATTTGCCTCATACCTGACATATGCTTCCAGCATTTGTAGTATTCTTTAGTAACTCCCTATTTTTTTAGCTCTCCATTTACCATCTTTGAGCCGTCTTTATACTACTGAAGAACTACAGTGTTTCCTTCTTTCTTTTTATTATTGTCATGAATTAGGATGGCCAGATTTGATGGGTTTTTTTTCCACTTCGACTACTTCTGACACTAACTCTCCATCTCAACCTACAACCATTCGAATTTTCTCTGCTTTTTGCCATTTTCAAATGTCGTGTAGTCAGGATTGGATTCTCAGTGGCTTATGAAGTGACCACGGGGAGCTGTTTAATGAAATGAATACTGATTTTACTTATTAAATATTGATCCATTTACGTTTTAGTAGTCAATTGAGCAAGTTGCTTCTTTCAGTTAATTATTCTTTCTATGTAAGGTCTTGGTTGAGATAAAAAGACGTCACGATAGTTCATGTAGTAGAGTAGCGGCGTATTTAACCGAAGGTCGTGGGTTCGAATACCGCTCGTGACACTGACTTTTTATCGCAAGTACAAGACCTTACATAGAAAGAATAATTAGTTGAAAGAAGTAACTTGGTTAATTGACCATTAAAACGTAAATGGATGATTATTTAACAGAATTTATGATTCAGATAATACACCTTTCTCGTTCGGTCTATCCTTAATACTTCCTTTATTATTAAATTATGCCAAGGACGTGGTTTTACAATCGGAATTACGCGTCAGAATATATCTTATGATTCCGATTATATATTGTTTAATTTATTGCTTTTTAATTTACACTGACAATGCCAATATTTGTAAGGCCAAAATTTGGGTTAAATAACGGCTCTCTTACTCTAGCTCGTGTTCAAACCAAAACCCTGTCTGCTTAGCGTAATTGATACATTTCAATACCAGTCCACTCCAAAAAAGGATAATTTGTTTGTCTTTTATACTAAACCAGAAACGAACAAGGAGGGGAAAAGAAATCATTGATATTAATCACTTGTTGAAGCTGACTGTTTTTCCGCTAAGCAGAAACCTGAAAAGCAATGAACCTGTCATTTACATTCACATCAGGAAGAAATATCGAAAATAAAAGGAATTGTTGTACTTTATCGTCAGATATGGGGAAGATTATTTTTTTTTTTAGATTTTTTTATTCCGATGAAATATCCTTTATTTCGCCAATTATATCCAATTTTAGTTTTTGTGTGGTGAATAGTGACCGTTAATCGATATTTATTTAGAAATAGTGAGATGCGGTCTGGTGTGATGTAGGTTTCAGAAAAACATTTTCTTTATCGTGCCAACGTTTCGATCTTTATTGAGATCATCTTCAGGGCATGGGATTTACAAACATTGTTTACATATAACAATTTGCATTGTAAAAATTCACTTTTCCACATCCAAAATGTAATTGTTATATGTAAACAATGTTTGTAAATCCCAGGCCCTGAAGATGATCTCAATAAAGATCGAAACGTTGGCACGATAAAGAAAATGTTTTTCTGAAACCTACATCACACCAGACCGAATCTCACGATTTCTAAATAAATTTAGTTTTTGTGTTGTTGTTCCATTAGGCAAACTGCATGTTAAATGTCGTGGAGATGGATACTCCATCGGCAGCTGGTGTCTCGATCACCCTTTCATACAACAGTGCCCCAGGATGGTAGAGATCATTGTGTCATTAAAGATCACCGCTCGATTAGTTTCCTAGATTGTGGTACCCCGGTTCTCTACAAACTCATGAACATTCCTTTTTACCTAGAAAAATCCCAAAATCCTGTAAGGTATTTTCAATTACAAACCGGAACATCAATAGCAAACATCCACGATCCAATCCAGTTGTCAGTATCCGTTCGTCGTATAGCACCGGTCCATGTGTCAGCATACCTTCTGCTGTGCACCCGAGCTTCAATTTTGTCCAATTTCCCACTTTGCCACCAGCTCCAAACGCCAGATGACATTCGTTGAACGTCGTCCATCTATCATTCCGAACCGTCCTGTCAACCGTCCAAGACTAGAAAGCTGAAATGCTGAAAGAAAACTGCAATGCTTGGGGAGTACAAACCCCGCTTCTAAGTGTTCTAATCTCAATCACCATCACCAACCAAAGCACCAATGATTTCAGATGAAAAGTTAATAAAGTTGTGATAGAATGTAAACTTCTCCGCCACTCGACAGTGCCCTAGTGTCCTTGAGAGCATGTCAGTTCTGAATCAGACAGTTCTAAAGAAATATGCTTCATTAACACTTCTTTTACGTTCGGCGACGAAAACAGAGAGCCTGCTGGTAGAAACTTAAAAACATGAAACAATGAAGGTATGGGTTTCTAAGTCATTTATTCTATAATCTTACTGAGATCTCCTTCCTTCAGACTGGCGAGAATGAAGATTCTGTAAACCAAAGCATATCTTAGAAATTTATCTTGGACCATTCTTCTTTTTATTTTCTTTGCAGCCGACTATTTTACATGGTTAATTTTACTTTTTGAAGCATTGGACAGTGCACTCCGGTCTCAGGTTAGAACGTAATCCTCCTTACAGCTACAAGGTCTTCCTTAACTCCTTCCTATCAGTCGGTTAGTTTAATGTGATAAGAAACTGATGGCGTTCCGCAAGGAAGTATCCTAAGACTAATCTTCTACACAATATACACTTCTGACATACCCACACGTTCTCACATGTAAATCACACTTTCTGACTTTTCCTAGCAACAGAAACAATAAAGAACACCTTTGGGGGGGGGGGCGTCGGTGGCCTCAACGGTTTTGGGCGTTGACACGGCTCTCATAACTGTAAGGTACAAAGGTCCCGGGTTCGAATCCAGAGGCCCTGCATTCGAACCCGACATACTTTCAAATGTTTTTTTTTTCAAACAAACCGGCACCCTGAGGGTTTATATGACCTCTGCTGTTGCGAACCCTCGTAAAAATGTGATCATTGATGTCTCTAAAAGGTTTGTTTGTTATTTTTTTAACCTTTACAAGTTTTACATTAAGCCAATAGTTTTGAAAATTAGACTCATTCGAATAAGAACCTTGCCACTAATTGGAGGGAGGCGAAAACCACTTCTTATTTATATATAATCGCGCTCTCGGTCGATTCTTCTGATGGCATGCACAATTCATGCATTACCAAAGTTCTCAAGCAGAATTATTTGAACGACTTTATTAATTAATGAGCGTGCTATGATCCAGTGGAATAATTGAAACATAAGTTTAAACGTAATACAGTATATAGTATATATAAAATGTTCGTATTTTTGTTGGATACTTGGTACACGGTAATCATAACCATTTTGTAGCCTTTCTTTCTCCAGTGGATATATTTTTTGACTTGCATAGTAGATTATTCTTATCTTTTTGTCAGTTTTTAACTTTCAAAATAAGTAAAACAGTGCAATTGTAGGGTTAAAGTCAAGTATCAATTTAAAGGAAGGGTCTACAAAATGCATATATTTAACGATTTGAGTAGTATAATTACACATTGTATCGATAAAAAAATGTTTGCATAAGCGCACACGTGCGGATATCCACATTAATCAAAAACGATAAATTACGGGTAATATATTATAGATTTATTTATGTTTCAATTGCATATGGTTTGATGAGAGTAGGTTTCTCTACCTGTTAACACATATTATAAATTTGTTCTTAAGAAACCACTATGACGGATCAAGTGGCGAGAAGGTCCCAAGGCCATCTCAGGAAGGGAAAGGTTAGACAGGCCTTGTGCCAGGAATAAAATGAGAGGTGTGAAACTTTAGGAAGCATATGCACAATTTGTACAATTGTCCAAGGACCATTGGTTGGAAGGATCGGACGCAAGGGATTGGATGAACCCTACAGTTACGCTGCACTGAGCAATATATTACAACGTATAGCAGTATAAGTCTTGTATAAAGTTAGTTAGATTTTGCCGGTCATCAGTGATTTCGGTTCTGGACGTTTTCGTAGTTGTCCACATCTCATGTTAATCCTATCTCTTAAGTCTTGGGCATTCCAAGTCTGTCTGCTATCTAGCTAAAGTTTGTTCATGTACAGTTTTTGTAATCGTTCCACTTTCAGTTTGGTTATCCACCTTGGCCATCTTGATTACAAACCCAAGATGTTTATAGATTCTGGAGGAATCTTGCATAAGATTTGAGCAGTATAGATGATATGTTTGGGACCAATAATACACCCTTGTGAGATGCCGGATTGTACAGGTATGGGATTTATAGCGAAAGAGAGTCTTCTGTTAAACTTGTTATCTCTTAGGTTATGTCTGGGTCTTCCACGCAGTCTGATTTATACAGTCCAAAGTATCATTATGTAGTACTTCCAGTACTTTACTTAAGTAAAGTACTTTCAGTACTTCCATGTCGCGATATACAATGCGTGGCAAGACTGTTGTTCAAGCTTAAGTGTTCTTGGATGTCAGAAGTGATTACTCGGAAAGAAGCTATGGACGGTATTTGGTTGTAGGTGTAGGTAGGTCGGCAGACGTGGACAGTTAAGCTTGTGAGAGTAAATTTTACAATTGTTTCCAAGTCTTTTGGTTGGAAGGATTGGATGCGATTGATATGAGATAGCTTGGCTGAACCACAGCGGTCTGCTCCGTATGCCCAAAGTATTCGAAGTAAAGTCGGTAAACTTGTGTCTAGGATAGGACCAAGAACCCTCTCTTGTTCTTGTAAGGATCGGTCTTCTGCCTAAGAAGGCATTGCTTTATTTTAAAACAACGATCTGTAGTAAGACTGATTTAGTTTGGAAATAACCCCCTGGTGCCAGACCCTGTAGTTTAAGTCCCGAGCATTATTCCCTGTTTTTAAAAGCACAAAAATCAACAAAAGTGAAGCATTGCTGAATCTGTGTAAAGACCAGGATGGAAAGAGAATTTATGAAAAAGAATGATTCTATCCAATCCATGAGTCTTTCCAGGATTTTGGACGTTACTGATTTAATTTTGAACTGTAGGAGAGATTGGGAAATTTGTACAGTTTAGGACGTGATTGTGTAATATTTCGTGTATGTGTACTGCAGTCTCTGTCAAAATTTGATTTATTCAAAAACGACGCAAAAACATAAATCCCGACTTTATTCCATCAGACTAGCACGTCTTCCGACCAATAGTCTAGTTAATTAAGAAAAAAAAAGAAGACGTAAAATCAGGATTATGAGACTTTTTGTACAGTCAAAATCTAAGGGGTGGAACCTACAGCTCGCTTGTAAATAGCATCGAGTACGACGGGCTATTTTTCCATTATAGAAAATATGATAATGTCAGTTTCATTTTAAAACTTTTTTGACTCGCCTTATTAATTCAGCAATTGAGAACGTTTTTTTTACAACGAGGATGTTACAGAATAAATCAGGGCTTTCCAAACTCTTAAGCCAGCGGAGCCCTTTCACAGAACAAAATCCAGGGGGGACCCCTCTAATTCAAGTATTTAAAATTAGATACTTATAGTATGTAGAAAATTAAAGTTTTATAAATTAGCCAGTTCAATCCTAATTAGATGATGAAGAGGGATATCATTCTGTTAACAAACATTAAATTGACATACTTAACTTTATTTACCAAATCTGGAACACAACAATCAAATTGGACAGAACGGAATCAATAGGTATGTAAAACTCGTGCCCGCTTCAAAAGTAATAACTTGTACATTAATGATTATGAATTAAATCGAAGAGTGAGGCTGTTTTAGCTTGCTCAAATTGGATATGTTGGGTTTAATTTTTGATATTTAGAGATGGATGTCAGGTCCAACATCTAGACAGCTTCGGTACTTAGTTTGGTGGCTGTATAGGTAGAAAATCCGGATTCGAATAGCTAAGTTGTGACAAATAGAAGAACACATTTTGCTTTTTCAACGAGCTGTCAATTAGACCGAGGAATTTTGTTTGATTTAAAATAATCGTCCAACAAACGGGGGTCCAAAATCGGAACCTGTTGCATTGGCCGGAAGTGTTCGCACAAGAGAAGAACCTCCTCGAAACACCCGAGACCTTCATAACGGACAAAAGCCAATAAAAATTTTCATTAACAATTTTTGTATGAGTTTTAATTTGGAGCTTTGCAAGTTTGAAAAGCTGGCAGTTCAGTGTGCTTCCTCATGACAAAACCAGTCTGTCACTTTGTTAGTCTTCTTTCTGTAGGCTAAAAGTCCGCCCCTAAAAACCGGCTCCACTATGCTGCCCAGCAAATGCCAGCGGTTTGAGCATATCTCTCTATCCTGCAAGTCGTCGCAGGATTTGTGAGTGAGGGTGTTACTATCCCAATATTTGGAGTGCAACTCTCCCTCAACTTGATTGAACAGCGGCGGAGAGCACAGTGCTCGCTCTAATGTTTGTCCTGCCCTTCCAGAAAAGCAAGGAATATAGCAGTTGAACAGTTAGCTGATAGGCTCTCCTACCCAGTACTTTACTCCCCTAACTAAGTGAATGGTGTATAAATAAGAAAAATCTATGCAAGAGTGTGTTATGGGTTGGTTTGGATTAAAAGGATTGATTGCGTTGGGGGATGCGATAGCCTAGCTGCGATAGCCTAGCTGCGATAGCTCCTTGTTGAGAACAAAGTCGGTGGCCGGCCGGATAAGACCCGGAGTGGGTGTTTCCGAGACCTTCCGCTAATTTATTGTAATTAACTAAACGTGGAATTGCTGGTGGACTACGAGAACTGAAAGGCTCAACTCAGTACACTGGTATATCCGTGTAAACGTGTCAATTCTGTAATGAGTAAGAGGTCCGATAAGAAGTGTAATTGCCCCGTGATAGACCCGTAATCCCGCCCCTACTCGAACGGTCCAAAAATTTATAACCGTATGCAGCAAGCTTTTAACCGGGTTGGGAAAAGTTCGAAGGAACATCCAGTCCGGCGCGGAGGCAATACGGATTATCAGTTTTCTTATTTAAATGGGGGCCCGGTTACAGTGGGCAGGCAATCAATACAAACGGCATATTGTGGCAACATCCTGGACGGTAATTCATGGCAACTTTACCACGGCAAAAACTTGCCCATCGCCTCTTGGTTATTCCGGTTTTCAACCCCGTCTTATTTAGCTCCCTCTTCTCAGAAAGACATGACCGTTTCCTTCCGCACGGATCGTAAAATTCCCCTCCGACCAAGCATACGCGCCCTTTTCCTCTGTCAATATAAAAACCATATTACAAGGAAGCGATTTTTATGCGAGATTAAAATCATGAATTATTTATCCGTAATTTAACAAACTCTCTCTCTTTTCTATTTTACACTCTCTCTTTCCCTGTATCTCTCTACCAATCTCACTTTCACTCTCTCTTACTCTCTCTCACTCTCTCTCTCTCTTTCTCTATTGAACTTTTTCCATTTCTCTCTTTTTCTCCCTGTCACTGCCTTTGTCTGTCTGTCTGTCTGTCTGTTTGTCCCTTTCTCTCTTCTCTCTCTCTCACTTTTCTCTATCTGAATCTTTCTGTGTTTCTCTCACTTTCGCTATCTCTATATATCTTCTATTTCTATGTCACTCTCTGTCTGTCTGTCTGTCTGTCTCTCTCTCTCTCTCTCTCTCTCTCTCTCTCTCTCTCTCTCTCTCTCTCTCTCTCTCTCTCTCTGTCACTCTCTCTCTGTCTGTCTGTCTGCTCTCTCTCTCTCTCTCTCTCTCTCTCTCTCTCTCTCTCTCTCTCTCTCTCTCTCTCTCTATCTCTAACTATCTACCTATCTATCTCCAACTCTATCTCTATGTATCCGTTTTCTTGTGCTTATCTTTCGATGTCTTTGTCTTTTCTCTCTCTCTCTCTCTCACTCTCTCTACCTACCTCTATATATCTATATATCTTCTCTTTCTATTACTCTGTCTTTCTTTCTGTCTCTGCCTCAGTTTATCTCTCTCTCTCTCTCACTTTCTCTCTCTCACTTTCTCTCTCTCACTTTCTCTCTCTCTCTCTCTCTCTCTCTCTCTGTTTCTTTCATTTTCTATACATTTCTCTCTCTTTATCTATCTCTTTGTATCTATCTTCTCATTCTATGTCTCTATCTCTCTCCCCTCTCTATCTCTTTCCATGTCTTTCTTTCTCACTGCCCCCGTATGCCTTTGTGCCCCTGTCTCTCTCTGTGTGCTCTATCTGTCTCTCTTTCTCTCTGTATCTCTCACTTTCTCTCTATATATATATCTATCTCTAAATATTTTTTATCTTCTCTCTCTATGTCTCTTTTTTCTTTCTGGCACTGTCCCCGTATGTCTGACTCTGTCACTCTCTCTCTCTCTCTCTCTCTCTCTCTCTCTCTCTCTCTCTTCTTCTTCTTCTTCTTCTTCTTCTTCTTCTTCTTCTTCTTCTCCTTCTTTTCTATCTTTATTTCTTTTCTGCTTTGGCAATCCGTCTTCCTTTTAAATAAATGCTGGGGCATCATTAGCAATGCCTATGCCAGAGCTGATTGAAAAGCTTGCCTATGGGCATAGGGAAGATGCCCTAAGGGCTAAAGGACATACAATACACTACTGCAGTACTTGCAAACTGCGTGCACTCCCTGTTAGCAATTGTACAATATAATTAACAAAACTATCTTTTAGGGGCGATGCTGTTCGATACCGTTGGTATTGTCTTGACATTCCTTCCCCAACCGGGTAAGACAGTGGTCCCTTTGCCTCCTCTGTTCTTGAAATCTAAGTGATGAGATTGTTGCTAAGAGGTAAAGCAGGTTTCGGGTTTTTCAATCTTTATTTCTTGTCAGCACTCTATCAATTCCAATAAAGTCCATTAGCTAATTAGCCAATATTGTGCGAGGCTCCATGTTTACTTAAAAATCCTTAGAACAGTTGGTAATTTTTTTATTTATTCTTTTCTTATAAAGACGTCATATCAATTTATGTTTTTTCCTTTGACGAAAACCCCCAGGTATCGTACTAGTTGGATAATAGTTCAGGTCATTGAAAGCCACCGAGATTTAAAGGCGCTTTTACGCCGAGAAAATGCAGATCAAGGAAAATGACGTATATTTTTCTTCGGTCGTGAGAATATGCGATAAATCATTTTCTAACGTAATGCAGTCTGCCATTCTACAATCCCAGGCGGAATGGTGTCCGTTTCAGCTCGTGGTTAACATGGCTATCTGTTTTAATAGAGGTGTTGATCCACCGAATCTCATTGTCTGAATTTGCAGAATGGGTTTGATCACGGTCATCGCGGTAAATTGGAATTTAACAACAATTGTTCTATTTTAATAATACATTGACGCTGTGTTTTATCTGTGGGTGAATCGATCGGTTTGTGCACGCTCTACATTTTTTCATAATTAAATTTTATAGCAACGCTAAGTAATAGGAAAAACATTTCTATTCGCTACTAGTGACGATTATTTTGATTGTATGTATTGTTTCTTTGTAATTTCGCATTTCCGTGTTCGTAGAAGAGCTCGTGTTGCCGACGAATGGTCCAAAAGAGCCGAGATGCGAGACGAGAAAGTTGTGTAACAGCAAAGACTATCCAAAATCTTGTTTAATCAACCATAACATCAAAGTTTATAGACGTCATCGGGCAAGTGGGTCGATAAATCCCCCCTCTCGGGGGAGGACCAGGAAGTTGAAAATCCCTCGCGAAATAAAAAGAAATCATCGACCGGTACATTCTTAGCGGGGCATATCTGTAATGATACGTTTAAGGTTTTACTGGCAATATTCCATGTGAGAGCGGTTATAAATCAAGCTCAGAACAGAAAATGGGCAGTTAAAGAGAGCAAATGGTGGTTCCCAAGTTGGGGATTCCCGACTAAGTACGCCCTTCTTTCAATATCTCCGATTCTTCTCTATCGGGAAAGTGTAACTGATGGCAGTCCGCGGCTGTGAACAAATCAGTTTGATATTTTCTGGATGTTTAAATTGCCACGAGAACGCATTCCATGAATCAACACTACTGAAGTTCACAACAAAGATGTCCCTCCAAAATGCTCTTCAAGAAATAAGCAAAACGGATGAAATAAGAATTCAAATCATCCTTTTGTCAATTTTGAGACAAAAGGTCTCATAAAGGAGTGTGGCCCTATTTACAATTTACCAAAGTTCTATCCTGATGACGTTTTTGTACATAGCGTCTATGTGTTGACAGTAGGTTCCAGAATAAATGCTTTCGAAAGTTTTGACACTTTCATTTATTTTTGCGTGAGCAATTGAATTTTTTTTATGGTTGGTCACCAACATTCAAACATTTCCCCGACCGTTTACATTTATCATCACAAATCATTGTTTATCGCAGACATTGTTGAGATTTCGTATCCTCCGCTTATTCTGTTGACAACTCTCTGAAAATGGTTGAAGCAATAACCCAAGATTCTGTCGACGTCTCCATAACAATTTACCTTAGGTTGGAACTTACAATATCCTTCACGATATTGGTATCCAAAATTGGTTTGCCACCTCTACCTTCTTTGACCACTAAGCTGTCTAGTTTTAAATTTTTTAAACCATCGATGAGTCGATCACTTGTTGAATTTGAACTCATAAAGTAAAATTACTTGTTTTTCTGACAGGGTCATTCCATACTTTGTAAGGTTAGTATCGATGATGACGAGGATACTAAGCGTGTATGAGCGAGGTAATCCCACTTGGCTTCACTACGAGGAAGGTAGTGACTACTTTTCCTATTTTCTTAGTCAAGGAACTGACTCGATCCTACTTTCAAGAAAAAGAATAATGACTGTTATTGCTACGATCCTTTTTTCAAGGCCATCACCCTTGGTTAAGTTGTCCTGTTATTTCCATTGAGCTGTTCCTTATCATTTGAACGTGGATGGCAGTCTCATCTTTCATTTTAGGTGATATCACAAATGCCTGTGTCATCAGGTATAGTCACTTCTCTGTGTTTAACCCTGTTATTCTGTTGCGACGTATGTGCTAGTTTTGGCGAGTGTTCTTTGACTAACTTTAACTGTAAGAGGTTGTACTGGGTCTGGCCCCTTTCGAGTTCGTCCATCACATAAAATTCTAGCTTTTTCAAATTGTAGTGATCAGCATCGATCTGTCCTTCTTCTGAGGAAGGCTGTTGAAAAACTTTTTCACTGAAATTTCGGCAATATAAGCCATGGAACAAGAAATACTTGGCGATAACTGGACTATATGTAGGATACGGCAGAAGTATGAATGAAGGTGGGAAGTACATGGCCGAACATTATATCGCACCGTCAACTTGAAAATATGTATAGCACGTTTGTGTACGGAAAGTGAATAACTGCTTGTGTCGTTCTGCAGTGCTTCAAGACAAAATCAGTCATAGGTTTCTAGCATTTTTTCAATTAAGGACTGAGCAGAGTGATGGCACCTTTGATCGTTTATTCCTTAACTTTTCTGCCATTCGTCCTAAATAATTATCTAGGCTTTTCTGCATCTAACGTAGTTTCCATAACAATTTCCTCGCACAAGAAATACTTTTTAAGAATGTTTCAATTTAGCTTTTCTTGCTTCCGAAAAAGCGCGTATATGCAGTGTCAACAATAACAAGGGGCCATTATTTTTTTTTCTCTTAGAAATTATTTTGAATTTTTTAGGGATATTGAAAAATAATGTGTAAAATTTATATGTAATTTGTGTATGTAATTTATAAAGAATAATTAAATATAATTAAGATTTGCAGTACTTGGAATTTTTGCGTTTGGGAAAATAATCCGGTTTTTACACAGACAACCTCTATAATACTGACCGTTAAAACATAAAATTAGTATGAAACAATAAGTCAAAAATCGCAGGTTTTTATTTTATATGCAGGTGGAAAAACATTACGGGATGGGGTATGATGTAAAATACAACGTGGGTAGAGGTGCCGATGGGGCTGTCGTGGTCGGGCCGTAAATCATGGTATAACCTGTGTCAACATGCTGTAAATGTAGGAGCCCTCGTGCACATAGCTGCCTCTAAACAAGAAATCAAAAAGCCGAATCGATGACAACGATCCCATTACTCAATTTGACCACATGTCCCGGATATGGATTTGGGTGAAACAAAAAAAACGCCGACTTATATCCTTGATTGTTACTCTTTATATTATAACTTATAGTTTTATAACTCGTATATATATAATATGAATATAAGATGTTTCAACAGTTGGCCCCTTCTTAGGATTTATATCATATCTATTGTTTTATTACACTCCGGCTTTTATTATTAAATCAGTTTTAGATTCACGCGAGTAGGCGCATTTTCGGAACCACTACAGACCAGAAACCCAAAAATTATTAAATTGTAAATGGTCAGAATTATGGATTGAGTATAGGAGAGTTTGGTTTTTAATAAGTGAAATTTAATTCATACTCAGGAGCCCAATCACGCTAAAAAATTACTTTCACTCTCCACATGTCACACTCTCACACTAGGGTGCTAGTCATAAATTATATATTTTATTATCCAACCATGGTTATGGTCTGCCAAATATTGGGTTGTCCGGAAATCAATGCAGGTGTTCACGTTTTCTTGCAATTACCACTGTAAATAGTCACCTGTTTACGTTTGATGGTTATTCTTTTGTATTGTATAAATGTCAACACTTTTTAATCTTCTTCAAAACAACAATGTTTGTTTAATTCAGTGGCATTCCCTTACTTGGGAATAATTCAGTCTTTTCTAAGATGTCAACGCGTTATTTTCGCGTAAGTTCGTTTTGCGGGTTTAAACTCGGTCGGAACGGTGCCCAAACGTCCAGAAACATTAATGAATCTGGGGCGATGGCAGTGTGAGTGATAGCACCGTTCAGAGATGGTTAAAAAAATTTCGACACAGAGAGACTTTAGCCATGAAAAGAAGAGGTTATGGAATGATTTCTTTCCTAGATAATGATGCTTTATGTACTTTGGTCGAAGAAAATACCACAACAACTGTTTGACAACTTGCATAGCAAATCGACCGTCGCTGACCACCTTAAGGTAATTGGAAAGGTGAAAAACTCGAAATTTGAGTTCTTTATGCAAAGACCACAAAAAAATCATCGTTATGAAGTTTAAGCAAATCTTTGCGGGACAGAAGCGAACCTTTACTGGATAGAACTGCTGTTTGTAATAAAAAGTTGATTCTCTACAATAACAGCAGACGCTCTGGATAGTTGATCGACTCATCAAAAAGAGGTGATAGTTACTCTTTGGTGTGGTTCATTTGGGCTGATTTACTACAGCTTCTTGAATACTGGCGAAACAAACAATGCCGAAATGTATTGTTTTCAAATTGAAACCATGCACCAGAAATTGGCTAATGGAAGCCATCTTTGGTCAATCGGAAAAGGCCGATTCTGCTACGCGACATCGCTCGGCCCCCATGTCTCACATGGGACAACACGAAAACAGTTGAATCTTGGGTATGAGGTTCTGCCTCAGCCTCCATTTTATCAGACACCTGTACGATGTTTTAAATCATAAAATTTTAAAATTCTATTCAGAAGGTAAAGAGGATTGACAACAGATTGGCATAAGTGTTTTGAGAATGATTGGGGAATTTTAAATTTAAAAAACGTTTGAAATCATTGATTTGTTTTTATTTTATAACCATAAGCCTGCATTATTTTCTGGACAACCCAATATATATTTTTTAAATTGAGAACTAAGTAACCTTGAATCTAAATTGCTTTGATGAACTTGTAACTCACCATGCCTTACCCTATATGTTAAAACTATCTTCCAAACCCTACTTCAAAAGGAATCGGTGTATAACAGTTTTTTATGAGATAACACGGAATCTGGACTTTTTTCCGGCTATATACTATCGTCATCCTTGCATGTTTGCCCTTCCCATGTTATTTTATAAGTCGCGAAAATATGTATTCTTTTTTGGATTTTTCATCACTTTTCTGTCTTATACCTTTGGTTGCAAGACGATACATATGTTTATTAGTACGTTTTACAACATAAAAAAATGCATTGATCACAAGTCGTTAGAAAATTAATTTACAGAATTTGTTAATAATAAAGGCCCAAAATTCTATTCGGAGGGTGTAGAGATGTTTCCCTCACGTTGGGAGAAGTGGATGAAGTGTGATGGAGGGAATTTTAATTAGTAAAAAATGCTTCAAATCTTTTATTTAATTGTTTTTATTTTATAACCATAAGCCAGCTATATTTTCCGGGCACCCCAATTCCATTTGCCTTTTAAATGCTTGAGATTTTTTACAAAAGGGCAAAAGCGATCATAACTAACGGCTGCACCGATCCACTGTAAACTTTGATGGCATTAGAAACGAATAAGTTACATGTAAAACTACAAACTTGACGTCCTCAAATAAATTAGAAACAGAGATTTTAAAAAAATGTTTAAGTAGTTTGTGTTAATTCCATCCTCGTTTTCTCGCTTATAGTGGCATAAAATCTATATCCCGTTTATACAGCCTGAAAGAAGATACATTCAGCTTTGCACCGATTAACGTTGAATTTTAATATCAGAGCTGTTAGGAATATGTGGTGTTTAGATGTATGTATGTTTGTTACCACAATCAGAAACATTTGATTTTTCTGTTTTGTTTGACTAATGGATTTTATTGGACAATCCCTCACGAAATTCTATACAACATTCTATAAATTCAAATTTTCTTCCGTATCCTTGAGTTTAGTACGCAAAAAAATTAGTTTATTTTAATACCTGTAGCAACAGTTGATGTCGGGCCAAATATTTTTATTTGGGCGTAATCACACATTTTTTGTTTTTTCTTGGATTGGAATTATCCCATTCATATATAATTATAATATTATAAGCTCTATTTTCAAATAAATGGACATAAAATATGAACAGTATGTGGTGTTTACTGAGCGTTAGTTAATGATTATTCGGAGATTGTGGGATGAGGTATGGTGTAATGTAGGTTTAGAAAAACATTTACTTTATTGCGCCAACGTTTCGATCTTTATTGAGATCATCTTCAGGACCTGGTATTTATAAACATTGTTTAGATTTTACAAATACATGTAGGATGTGAAAAAAGCTGTTAGGAATTTTTACGTTGAACAACGGGTATCGGCAAGAAAAAAAATTCTCCGATCTAATCTAGCACAAAAATGTATATTTTTGGGCAAAAATTCATATTTAAGAGCTGTAAAAACCGGATTCTCATATTTTGTTGAATATATTATGATCTTTTATCATTAATTAATTAGAACATACTTATTTTAATGTAAACCAAATTAAACACAATTAGCATGTTCTGCGTTTTAATAAAAAATATCTAATTATGATGGTTTAAAAGAAAATCCACCAAAACAACGGATAATTATTTAATGGCAAATTAAAATTTAATTAACAATTTATCACCTCATTTTGTTATTCAATTAAATCCAAACCACATTTATTTAGCGTGCAGGTGTAAATATATTTATTTGCCTGAATGGAAGAGCGGTAGCCGAGTGGTTAGCATGAGAGTCTCTCACGCCGCGGTCGTGGGTTCGATTCCCACCGTCGCCTCTGGCCCTTTTTTCACGATAACCCCCCCAATTTGAACACACATATAAGAATTGTCACATGGCTAATATGCATAGATCATAACGCCAAAAAAAAAAATAAATCTCTCACCGTTACCGGGTTTCCACAGAGTGGGCAGCGTTTTTGACTTCTACCCGTTAAGAGGTGACCGTGCGTGAGAAGGGTGTGACCTATTCGCAACCTTGTTAATATTATTTTGTTACGTTTTTCCAAGTACCGCACGGGCCATGGTCTCACGGTACTTTTATGTATTTTTAGTTTTTCATTACTTTCGTTCCAGCGAGCCTGCCATTTACAATAAATCGAATTTTTAATTTTTTTTTTTTTTGATCCTTTGCTATAAACACATTTAAACGACCGTCCAAAATATTTCCTTATCGTACGTAAAAAACAAAACAAAATTGACTGTTACATAATAACTGTGAAATTCGCAAATGTGATAACTTGGAACGGAGTCTACTGATCCACACGAACATTTACTGCGGTTTAGAACTTTAACCTTTACGAAATGGCACCAACCCACGTATGTCCTAAAACACAGGCTGTCTTTAAAATAAATGATCCAATAAAAATTACCCGTTTTGATAACTCTTGTTTATTTAAATCTTAGTTTTCTTACTTATACTTGAATGAAATCCAATTTTTAAGAAAGGCCTAAATAGAAACATTAAGCAACAGTTGTAATAATTTTAATTAATTATACTTTTTATTTAAGTTTTGTCATGGCCAGGATGAAAAGCTATTGCCATGAGCGAAATTCGGACTCTTTCGAATCAAGAACTCACCAACTCCTCTCGTCTCAGTAATGTTGAATTTGTATCTTTTTTTACGAGGGCTCGTAACAGCAGAGGTCATATAAACCCTCAGGGTGCTGGTGTTTGTGAAAAAAGCACATTTGTAAGTATGTCGGGTTCGAATGCAGGGCCGCTGGATTCGAACCCGGGACCTTTACCTTACACTGATGAGCGCCGGGTCAACGCCTAAACCGTTGCGGCCACCGACACCCCCGTTTTGAATTTGTATAAAATCCAGAATAGTTATGAAATTTTAATTTGAAACCCTGACGTCAGTAAGATATACTGGGCTGTAGCTGATCCAGCCCTAAATGTGTTCGTTTTTATTGCTATAATTTTATTTTTAAAATAATGTTTTAACCTTTGGTTGGTTTTGAATCCGACTCGTGATACTAGTTTTTTCATCTCAAACAAGACTTATATAAAAAGTATATTTAATTATAATAATTAAAACGTCAATTACGACTACTGAATAAATATATGGGTTAATATACTTTTTTAGATGTTCTTCGGTGAATCTTTGCTTGATAAACTTGCAACTCACCATCCATTATGCTGCTTAAAGACTCTCATCTTTTATGTATATTCTGTTTCCAAAACTACTTTGAAAACGGGAAAAATGCGAGCTGAATCAGGATATTATCGTTTCTGTTGAAAAGTAGTATGTTTTCTCCTTTCGGCGATGATTTTTTTTTTTCTAAAACTCTCCTTCATATTTAAATGATTGATTAGTTTTATTTTTGGCATCTCTTAAAACTGCTAAATGATCTTTGTTGAAATACAGTTTTTAAAAATCTACGAAATAACGTAATAAATTTTTAATGTTCAATGCTTGGGAAGAAAGTACAACCTCTCCTGAAAAAATAATTCGTATTAAAATTAAAATTCATAACGTAGAAGTGTGGTTAAAAAAAATAAAAAGGAAGAAGATGTGCTGCTTGTCCAAACAACCATTTCTACCCCATTAAATATCAATTGTAAACAAAACTCCCTTATTTCAATTACTTGGCAGAATATAAAAAATTTATGTTTTAATTTCAAAAGTATAAGTTGTAAAAAAATACTCCAAAAATACTGTCGAATACATCACCCGGAAATGCGGCGACAAGTATTTCTTGCTAAAAGGTGAGACCCGAAAGATGCGCCAAGGTTGTATAAACCATGAAAGGATAATGACGGTCGATCTAATTACGGTAAACACCTTCCGTTGTATCATTACAAACTTTATCCTTATAAACAACCTTGGAATAATTCCATGATGTTCCAAACACCGGCAGTTTCAAGGCTCAAATTACCGTTGAAATAGCACAATATAAAAGTAAGTCAAAAGTAGGATTACCATTGCCAGACACATTTTTACTCGATACTTTTATTAAGGTACAGAAAACCTAATAATTCATTTTTGGTGGGGTGGCAGAGATGCTGCCTCTTTTAAAGCTAATTTTAAATTTTCAAATTATTTAAGTTATATTTTATATTTATTAATTTAATTTTAAAATTAATTTTAAAAGAAGCAACAATCGGACTCAGCCAACCCACCAAAAATGAATCATTCGGTTTCCGTTGCTTGCCGTGTATTGGTGAACTATCAGAAAAAGTAGGTAAAATTCTTAAACGAAAAGGTTAGGAGTAGCTTTTAATGACGGGTGTTCACTTAGAAACATCCTCCCGAAACCTAAAGTCAAAGGTTGGCAACTTGTCAAAAAGCGGAATTTACCAACCTAATTAATTGCCCATTATATTATCGTGCCAACGTTTCGATCTTTAAATTCACTAATTTCGTGGTCGCTTGACCAATTAATACATTACAATTAATTAAGGTTTTTTAGTTGAGATAAAAAAGTCAATGGCACGAGCGGGATTCGAACCTACGATCTTCGGCTAGATACGCCGCTGCATCTCAACCCTACATTTTGAATTTTACCTCTTTTTTGCCATTTTAGTGAATTAGTGAATTTAATTATTTAAAAATGAAGTATACTTCACTAAAGCTCTCCGTGGCCGTTTCATTTGTCGTCGAGAATCCAATCCGATTACACGACATTTGAAAAATGGCAAAAAAGAGGGAAAACTCATAAGGTGGGGTTGAGATAGGAAGTTGGTGTCCGAGTGGATCGAGGTCACGATAGCTCAAGTGGAAGAGCAGCGGTGTATCTAGCCGATGATCGTGGGTTCGAATCCAGCTCGTGCCATTGACTTTTTTATCTCAACTAAAAACCTCAATTAATTGTAATTTATTTAAAACAATTAAATTTAACTAACAATGTATTACATGACTGTGCTCATAAAATTTAAATAACAATTTATGACAAAGTTTTGCTCAAAACAGTGTATTAAGAACAAAATGGCGTTGCGATTGTGATACTGATTTGTGATACACGTCGAGTAGCGTCAGAACCGGACACTCATATTTTTTGTAGTTTATTTCAAACTATCTATATGTAATTTTGTCGTTATATTAATCACTACATACCTATTTTAATGTAAACCAAATTATACTGGTTCAAAAATTCAAAAGTTTTTATAAAAATGATTTAATTATTATGCTTAGGAAGAAACTTCATCAAAACAGCGGAATAACTTTATTTAAAACAATTAAGTTTAACAAACAATTTATTACATGGTTGTGCTCATAAAATTAAACTAACAATGTATTATATGGTTTTGCTCAAAATAGTGCATTAAGAACAAAAGAGGCGTTGCGATTGCGATACTGATTTGTGATACACGATGTGTGACTGTATGTGCGCTTGACGTCGCATAGATATGCACACCCTACCAAAACCTGGCCAGGCGTCGGGTAGCGTAGCATAGCGTTCCATCGGGTAAGTATGTTCCCGGCTTAAAGCTCAAAAACTCATAGGACTAGTGTGACTTTTTGGAAAAAGTGTTCTATTTGTCTACTCCAAAAACAGTCTCTACACTCATAAGTATGAATAATAAGAACAGGAGTCGGAGAGCCGGGGTCTCGTCGGTTTGTACTGCAAATGTTTAATTGAAGATTAGACGTGTCTCGTGGAAATTGTAGAATAAAGAAATAGCCGAGTCACCGCAACTGGGAGGGTACACAGAAAGCCTGGCATCTTCGATATTAATTACCTCAGGGCATACAAGGCGAGAATTAGAGGATTCGCAAATGAGATAATGTTTGGATACACATTGAGGGGGACGTGGTGTATGCAGAGGAGTAGGCTCAGGTGTTATATTATCCCTTGAACCAACTCCGGGGCCCACATGTTGGTAGTCTTTTAGCTTCATGAATGAAAAATAGATTTATTATATCAATTCTCTAAAACCAGCCGTCAGAATTCTTTAGTGGGACTTGGATAAAATGGGTAAATTTAACATTTGCCTTTTTTCTCCCCTGCTCGTAAGATGAAATTCACGTCGTAAACCAGATGGAGCCGTAAAATTTAGAACCTCCGAACGGGAAGTGATCTCTAGTCTACTTAAAACCAAAATTGCAACGAGAACGACGCCATTTCTGCTTTAACTTACGTGTGAAAGCTTTACTTGTTTATCATCGAAGTGTTTTGCTCAAAATGGGCATTTATCCTTTGATTCCTTTTTAAATGAAAATAGAGGCTCTTTATTGAATAGGAAAATCTCCAGGGGATTCGTGGCACTAGTCACCAGTTTGTCCGTCTCCCAACGCAAATAAACTAAATAATAAATAAAATTAATCTTCTACGAAAAGCTATTTGTAGAATGAGAGATTTTCAGTAGTTTTATACGAGTAGAAACAAATATTTAGTTTATTTACGCAAGCGTTAAATGTGTTATTACAGTATTAAGAAATACATGAAGGACCTGCCCATATCATCATTTGATAAAATGTACTAACAGTATTAGCAACGTTAAAGCTTTTTCCATCAAATAAATCCTTTTCACCATCAAATTAACCCTTTCTTTAACGCATTAAAAAACTTAGGAGATGGTATAAAATATAAGCATGTAAAAGCAAATTCTTGTATATTTGAGAATTTTTATAAAACAATTGGGCAATTGAAATATAAAAATAATGGGTTTTTCTTTTAATTTGATAATTGTTGAAAAATATAAAATTACAGCTCTTAACTAAAATACTACATGAAATCTAATTAAAATAAAAATATTTAAATCTAAAAATAAAGGACTTTTTTTGACTGGGGCTTCCGACATCTAGGTCATTTCAGCCCCCAACTAAGTCTATTTTCCATTTATCTTTTCAAACACTACATTCATACACATAAATATATCCATACAATTCACTAGTTTCGGGGTCCGCTTGACCAATTAATGTACTACAATTAATTAAGGTTTTCAGTTGAGATAAAAAAGTCAATGTCACGAGCATACTTGGTAGCATGGCAAGGTGTGCTTCATTTTAAACTTTTCATACTTAAGTTTAAAATGAAGTATACTTCACTAAAGCTCTCCGTGGCCATTTCATTTGTCGCCGAGAATCAAATTGATTGCACGACATTTGAAAAATGGCAAAAAGGAGGGAAAATTCGAAAGGTGTGGTTGAGATTGGAAGTTAGTGTCCGAGTGGATCGAGGTATCGTGACACCTCAAGCGGTAGAGCAGCGGCGTATCAAGCCGAAGATCGTATGTTCGAATCCCGCTCGTGCCATTGACTTTTTTATCTCAACTGAAAACCTTAATTAATTGTAAGATATTAATTGGTCAAGCGGACCACGAAACTAGTGAATTTAATAAGTTTAAAATGAAGTATACCTTCACTAAAGCTCTCCGTGGCCATTTCATTTGTCGCCGAGAATCAACTTGATTACACGACATATGAAAAATGGCAAAAAGGAGGGAAAATTAAAAAGGTG
Organism: Cimex lectularius; assembly: GCF_000648675.2. Taxonomy (NCBI): domain Eukaryota; kingdom Metazoa; phylum Arthropoda; class Insecta; order Hemiptera; family Cimicidae; genus Cimex; species Cimex lectularius. Next base: position 22,436 of record NW_019392770.1, on the reverse strand, counting down.
TGGTTGAGATGGGAAGTTGATGTCCGAGTGGATCGAGGTCACGATAGCTCAAGTGGTAGAGCAGCGGCGTATCAAGCCGAAGATCGTGTGTTCGAATCCCGCTCGTGCCATTGACTTTTTTATCTTAACTGAAAACCTTAATTAATTGTAATATATCCGTACAGTAGACTCATTCCGTTTGGTCGCTGGAGTACTTGATATTCCTCCACCGAACTATACTCAAACTAATCTAGAGTGGGGTCGATGGAGTACTTTTATAAATATTCCGCCATCGACCCCGAACACACACTCTCAACGTTCGAGGAGCGATGATGACGTTATGTTTCACCCTCACCCCTCGCCATTCACGCTAATAGATACATGCACTCAGACGAAACATATATACACACAACACATAAGACATATTATATACAATAATAAAAAAACAATTTCCCCTAAAAAGCGGGACAAGGGACCCAGAAACCCGCTGCAGTGGTCGGTTACCATTTTCAGATTGGATGGCATGCCTACACACTCCCTGTAGGGAGCCAAGGCATGACATTTTTCCAGTATTTGGGACAAATCGAGCAACCTTTCTCTGTATAAGGGGCACTTGCGTGGGCTTTGGCCCAAGAGCAGGTGCCCGTGTGTCAACCGTGTATGGCCTATTCTTAATCGCGTAAGGACGATTCCTTGTTTCCGGCTCAGGTTCTCGGGGGGCCATCTACGAATCGTGCTCTTTAAGCGCAAAAGCCTCTCGGGCGACCCGGCCTTATTCTTTTGAGTTTTTTTTTTAAGATAATAATAATAATTTAGCCTACTGTCCATGGACACTCGCTTTTGGTTCAAAATCCTTTATAGAGAGTCACATCTGATTGAAGAATGACATGCTTTGGCCCCTTACTGGAAGCTAGTAGGCATGAGCCCTGAGGTAAACATGATACTCGGGCGAGTGGGTCGAATGTTGGGTCGATTATTCCGTTTCCTTACTGAAACTGGGGTGTTTTCCTGTCTGTAAATATTGCATATAATGTGTGTTTATGCGCAGTTATATTTATTAATAAACATAAATATCATTAGATTGAGTAATTAATGTACAGCATAAGTTGAATGGAAGAATATCGAGTAACCTACCATAACAGCGAGAGGGGGCTGAAATGACTTCAATGTTGGTCATTTAGTTGTCAATGTCGATAGTTTAGGGGCCGACAAAACGCTCAATTAAAATTAAAAAATAGGTTATCTAAAATATTTAAAGAGTTATTTATAAAGAGTTAGAGACCTAAAGCGTCCTTTTTGTTTTCTTGTGAACTTATGACGTCCACTTTATTGTATTGAATTGTATTGGACATTTCTTGCGTGGACGTTTAAGAGAACTTTTGCCTACGTTTGAACTGTTCACCGTGTCAATTATCTCCATGTTTGCATAGGACCGTGTATACTTATAAGGGGAGGGGGTATCTTTACCATGTGTCATTCATACTTCTTGAAATATAAAGGACAACAATTTAGAAAAATGATTATTCGGAGATCGCGAGATGCGGTCTGGTGTGACGTAGGTTTTATAAAAACATTTTGTTTATCGTACCAACGTTTCGATCTTTATTGAGATCATCTTCAGGGCCTGGGTTTTATTAAAATTGTTCAAATGCTAGCATTGTATAAATTCATTTTATACATCCTACATGTATTTGTAAAATTTAAACAATGTTTATAAATCCCAAGCCCTGAAGATGATCTCAATAACGATCGAAACGTTGACAATGTAAAGAAAATGTTTGTTTTTCTAAAACCTACTTCACACCAGACCGCATTTCACGATCTCCGAATAATCATTGAATAACGGTCACTAAACACCACACAAATTTAGAAAAAAATTAAATTTTAAAATAAAATCATAGAGAAAATGGTAATAATAAATAAACAGAGAATGTGCTACTTGATGTAGATGAGAATGAGCTACTTGATGTAGATGAGAACGCGGATTTGAAATGTTCACTCATCGAAGGATCAACCAGGACTGAGGATTCGAAACACTCAATAAAACATTTCAAGCTTTTCGAAAGCTAGGAATCTAATCTGATCAGTTTCATTTTGTACACAAAGGGTTTTAATTAATATAATAAATTTGCATTTAAAGTAAATGGATTTTTGTTATCCGAAATATGGTTCCCATCTCAAAGGCGGAATTGTTCAATATTTCCAAGCTGGCCGTTGCTAAAACGCTTGTTTGCACTCGATGTCAAAACTTGTCGATTTCCTAGTATTTGCTCGTGAATGGAGGGAAGCATCTTCGATAATTCTCTTAGCAATTAAGTTATATAAAGCGAATTATCGAAGAGGTGTGAGTTGACATAAGCAATTGTGGGATCCCAGGAAACCCAGAGGCTCACATACTTTGTCCCGACCCTAATCCTGTTACCTGACATAATACTGTTATGCCGCATCTACATGCTCCTGCCCTTTTTCAAAGACCTCGGCTTCCGTTCATAAATAACATTAAGGGAGTCTATCCAAGAAGGGGGCTCCTCTTGACGAGAAAAATAAAGAAAAAACTAAATTTACCATGATAGAAACTGTAGACAAAAAACGTTAAATAAAAAAGGGGAACCTTCATAATACATTGTTTATATTCACGACTTCAAACACTGCTGCTAACCGGTCATTTCTTTTGTTTGAGAGTTAAGAATTACTGTAAACCCGCTTAACAGAAAATTATAATCTACTAGTCAAAGCGTGATAATCCGTAAAAACTGTTTTTAGAAAAAAAAATTAAAAATCGCGAGAATTATTTATCCTTACGAATTTTTTATATTGTAGTAGCCAAGCTAAAAGGTGCTGAGTACAACACCCGGGAGGGCCAATGGAATTTGATTTAAGATTAATTTGGATAAACATATTGTATAGTGGTTTTGACTTTTAAATCACCCGATGACATATTTTCTTTCCTATGATCAATTGTGAATTTAGTTTCTCTTTCTTCTACTGCGACCTAAGGTGCTGGTCCAAAAGGCAACTCTTATCTTTAGCATGTTGCTTCAAATTCCCTCGTGTCCTGATATTGCATCAGATTTACCTGATTTCACATTCCCAGCCTTTGAGTTGAATGTGGAGGAGTCTAAAGCCTTAAGTGCTGCATTAGTTGCCTTCTGAGAAGATGTATATCTGAACACAATTTAATCTCCTTTTCCGTATTTCTTTTGTACGGAGAATAGCATGGGTCACAGGAAAATGGATGGTATATGGCCTGGAGGTTGCGCCAGGTAAAAATATAATTATTTAACCACCACTGATTAATCTCTGTAGCGTAGATTGTTATTTTTATTTAGAACGTTCTGACAACATTAGAGGTATTCAAGATCTTTGTGTTAACCCTGTTAACTCTGTTAGGTCGTGTTAGATCGAGAAAAATGAGGACGTAGACTTATCACAATCGTCTAGTTAACATTGCTCGATCTAACAGACCAAGGCCAATGCTACATGTTAGGTCGAATGTAGTCACTTTGCTATCCGTTAGGGCGTAGATAACCAACATGGCAGCCAAGAATTTCACAGCTGTTTTATGTTTACACGTATTTTTATTCTTAAATACGCGTTAATTAAATAAGACCAGTACGTTTCTTTTGTTAATTTCTGATCTGTCCTTATACTCTCATTCATAATTGATCCATCACCTAACCTATAAAGTTGTCGGCTGTTAGACGTTAGGATAAAAGCCAGGTATGTCGGCACGAACTGAAGCGTGTCATTTGTTAGTATTTTTCGACTGCATGGATAGCATTTTGAATGAATGAGATGATTAATTTTCCATTTTTACTAACTTCTGGCATCTTACAATTTCACACAAAGCAAAACCATACCGAGCTACAACAAGCCTTCAAGAACTATTATAGCTTTATTTTTTGTTTTACCAAACGCCACATTTAACATGCTAAGAAAAGAAGGGGGCGTTCACGATTTTGCTGGACATTTCTCTGTTCGCGATAACATCTCACAAAGACCGTGAATACCCCCCCTTTCTCTCCCACTCACTCACACTCTCTCTCTCTCTCTCTCTCTCTCTCTCTCTCTCTCTCTCTCTCTCTCTCNTCTATCAATCTATCTATTTATCTATCTATCTATCTGTCTCTCTCTCTCTATCTCTCTCTATCTCTATCTCTATCTCTATCTCTCTCTATCTCTCTCTCTCTCTCTCTCTCTCTCTATCTATCTATCTATCTATCTATCTATCTATCTATCTGTCTGTCTATCTATCTATTTACCTATATCTCTCTTTCTCTCTCTTGCTATGTATCTATATCTTTATTTGTCTCAATCTCTTATTTTATGGACCGCGGTGGTTGGATGGTTAGGGCGTCCCACGGTAGCTGTTCTGGATTCGATCGCCGAAATATAGGCCACGGCTCTTTAGTTGAGAATAGTACAGAGAAAAAAATTGTGATGTGGTATGACCCGTTGTTCGCGAGTACTTGGACGTTAAGCCGTGTGAGATGAATGAGAAAAACTGAACTTTATTTATGCATTCATCTATCTATCAATCCAATCTAACTCACTCCCTACTTTTTTTTCTCCCTCTCCCTCCCAACACTTAAAAAACAATACTAATCTACTATTGACCCGATAAACCTTTTATCCATGATTCGTGAGATTACCTGCTAAACCTTCATGAATAGCGGAGCGATTAAATCGGATTTCCCAAGCGCATTCGCATCGGAATGTTATTATTTTCTTCAAAATTCTGTTGAATTGAGCCTGTTCAAATAAACAACCGGTCGTCTCATCTCTGAGAATAATCAACCTAATCAACCCGAATGCGTAATAATTATGTTTTGAAACAATAGTAGCTCGCTAAAATCATAAGGATTTCCAACGAAAAAATCGGTTATTCGTACAGAGAGCCTTGACGGCTTTATGACAGAAATTTCTTAAAATTGGAAAAATAATAGGAATTCAAAAGCTCTAGCGGAAACTCAAGTAGGTGTAAGCCCTGTATACAGAAGGTTTTATGAACCTATGTTGGTTTTCACCATTTTTCATAAAAGTATGGTGTTTAGTGACCGTGAGTTAATGATTATTTCGAGATCGTGAGATGCAGTCTGGTGTGACGTAGGTTTCAGAAAACCATTTTCTTTATCGTGCCAACATTTCGATCTTTATTGAGATCAACTTCTAAACCAAGCAAAGAGAATTCTCAAGGACATCGCCAACAATGAAAGAAACTTGCATCAGCTATCAATCAGAGAACTTTTTTGTTGAAATGCAGGAAATACAAGGCCCTGATCGAAACATAGGCACGATAAAGAAAATGTTTCTCTAAACCTACGTCACACCAGATCGCATCTCACGATTTCCAGATAATCATTAACTAACGGTTAGTAAACACGACACATTTCTACACGAGAAGAACGAAGAACATGGGATTCTTTGAACAGATTTCAACATATGGACAACAAGCAAAGAGTATTCTGAAGGACATAGCCAACAATGAAAAGAAACTTACATCAGCTATCAATCCGAACTTTTTTGTTGAAATGCAGGCAATGCAAGGCTCTGAAGATGATCTCAATAAAGATCGAAACGTTGGCACGATTAAGAAAATATTTTTCTAAAACCTACATCACACCAGATCGCATCTTACGATCTCCAAATGGTCATTTTTCATAAAATAGAATTAGCTTGATGAATCCGCAAACGAAAATATAGGCTTCCATTTGAAAAACAATAAATTTTATGTTTTTAACTTTTATGAGGAATTGGTTGTATACTTGAGAAGACTTGGTTGATTATTATCTACCAGGATGGACAATTTTGAAAATTTAAGAAATATTTATCTTATTAACATGTTTTATTCGTTCGTCAAACTTTCAATTCATTACTATTCGGCTTACTTTGGCGCCGAAATCGTTTATACAGGTGTAAATTATTTTTTAAAGAATAAAACCTCGAATGAAGGTGTCTAGCAACAAAATCCACGCGAATGTAGATCGGGAAGGACTATTTTCGGAATAAAAAAATACCCTCGAGTCCTACCGGCGCGGTGAGGACAGAAACAATCGCGTTATGATAATTTTATTCGAAACAAATCCTTCCTCTCGGCCTTAGGGGTATGATAAAACTGTTTTGAGGGAATACCATTTAAAAACGTAGGGTCCGTTCGACCGGTCTCATTGCAAACATCGGCGAACATGATTTATTCAATCGTCTCAGGGACGGCTTATTTAAATTTGACTGTGTTAAACTTTTATTCTTATCTGAATACTGTATCAACTCCTCCTCAGTGAATACTTATTTCCAAGGATCTCACCCTCCTAAAGCTAAGGAATTCATTTATCCATCTGGATTCACTCGCTCAACTCCTTCCTGCTAACGATAAAACAAGAGATGCTCATAAATCGAATATACAGGATTAATATTAATTCAATTTTTAAGTGATTAGTCGGTGAGAAGACGATTTGAGACAATTTTATTGGTATGAACGTCCTTTGAGTATGTCCTAAATACGTTGAATTTTACCCAGACGCATGCCCTACGAGCACTGACTTCACATGCGAATTTATTTATTTAATTGCTTTTGTTCCAGATCAGGCTTTAATATATATACTCATGAAAAGATTATGAAATTGTATTTATAGTCGAGCGTCTCCAGAAATAGCTCAAGATGATCCTATTATCGGAATTCCACCAGGACCATCGTGAATTAATAAAACTTGATCAAATTCAGAATGAAATTGGTTTTTCTGTTCAAAAAAAGAAGAGGAAAATGAATTTTCACAATTTGACTTGATTTGATCAAAACTGACGAGTAATTTGTATATTGAAGAATTGACAGGACTCCACATTTACTTGATGGATTTTACTTTTGATTTCTTTTAAAGAAGACTCTGTTGACTTTTAGTTTAAGTATGGATTTCTACTATTGTACAATTCTAAAATTGTACCGTATTTTTTATTTTTATAAAAGTATATTTAGAAAAGATAACAAAATATTACATTAAATTAAATAAAACTTAAATTAACATACAAATTATAAACTTAACATAAAATTATCTCTGCAAATCAGTGCATCTATATATCTATACAAACTAAACCAATCTTTCCCATATAAAAGTCGTGTCAAACACTCACGGAATGTCAAACGACATCTTTGGAACCAAATTAATCTAAGGTTTTCCAAAGTTGGACAAACTGCCAAAAAATGAAACAAATCTTCCGCCGTTTTTAGTTTACAGATATGACATTCTTGGTCTCTTTCCTCCAACCAAGGTTTTGAAATTTAAATATAATAATTGACCTCTCGCGCGAAAAACAACGATCAAATTCCAGTTGTCTTCCTTGTACAAGAAATTGTTGTCTCCATGATCGAAATCCAATTCCTTGTATATTAAATGGTAAGTAGAAAATTGCACTTTTCTTAAATATTCTTCTTTATTACAATTAATTAAGGTTTTTAGTTGAGATGAAAAAAACTAATGGCACGAGCGGGATTCGAACCCAAGATTTTCGGCTAGATACGCCACTGCTCTACCACTTGAGCTATCGTGACCTCGATCCACTCGGACACCAACTTCCCATCTCAACCCCACCGTATGAGTTTTCCCTCCTTTTTGCCATTTTTCAAAACTCATAAGGTGGGGTTGAGATAGGAAGTTGATATCCGAGTGGATCGAGGTCATGATAGCTCAAGTGGTAGAGTAGCAGCGAATCTAGCCGAAGATCGTGGGTTCGAATCCCGCTCGTGCATTAGCTTTTTTTCATCTCAACTAAAAACCTTAATTAATTGTAATTTATTAATTGGTCAAGCGGACCACGAAATTAATGAATTCTTCTTTATGGTGAGTTTTGTACTGCCTGCAATAATTGTACTGCCCAAATTTTTAAATTCTTCGCACCTGTAAAAGTTATACGAGAACTACAGTTCAATCCGGAAGACAATACTTCCAATTCTTTAAACCAAAAAAGGTTTTTTTTAATTATCTCCTGCGCAAGGAGGCAAACGATCTTGTTTCGGACCCAAAACCCGTTGTATGTAATTTAAATGACTCCTCAACGTATACACAAACAAAGTTCTAAAGCCTAATTCCAAATAAAGAAAATAACTTGGTGTATAATAGGGACGCCAAACAACTTCCTGATAAAAAAAGACGTTTTTCTATCACTTCATACTGATAGTAGCCCCATACTTGTGACGCATAACACATCACAACCCTAGAGACAGAATTAAAAACTTTAAATTTACTTTTTAGAGGAACATCTCGTCTATTAAGAAAACCGTTCCAGGTTATATTCAATTCCTTTTAGCAACCCTAAGTTTATCGGCCAAATGCATATTGAAGGAAAGTAGAGGAGTCAACGTTACACCTAAATATTTGTACTATTTTACTACCTCTATTCTTTCATTTTCTAAAAGCCATCGTTTATTCTTTGATGGTCTACCGCCATTTCTAAACACCATAATCTTAGTTTTATTCAAATTTACTGACAAATTCCACAGTCGGCAGTATTCTCCCAACCTGTTTAACATCTTTTGAAGTTGAACCGGTTCAGTACTTATTAAAATTACATCATCAACATTAAACAGTTTACATTTGATGCTCCGACAAATAGACCGCCATTCAAAAACTCGGGTAAATCGTTAATACACACCGAGAACAAAAGAGGGGAAAGCAGACAGCCCTGCCATACACCTACTTTAGTTTCAAAGGTACTTGTGGCCTCTCTTGAAATTGTACTGTATTTCAATAATTTTTCTGTGCTATTTAGCTGTTTAAATAGAAGCCGGACGTTTGCCATTTTTCACTGTCATTTTTCTCAAAATTTATATGCTCTAGCACACCCAATATGTTTTTGCTTTATTATTCTTACACTAGTGTTGTACGAATTTGTAAATTGTTAAAATTAGTGATTCTTATTTTTTTTATTTATTTTTTTGGACAAATCTAAAGCTGAGACAAAATTTGACACATTTTTTTAAATAAATAAAAGAATAATAATAAAAAAAAGAAAAAAATTATATACTTTTCTGGATAAGGTTTTAAAATATAAGTATGATTTTTTGGCTCATATTGCTTTACAAAATGGAATAAAAATATATTTTGAAATGTTTTGTAGAAAACTTTACCCAAAATGAGAAAATACAACTTTTCGCATATAGTCATTTTCTGAGCTGCAATTTTTCTTTCAGTATTCCTTTATTGCGCTCAATTTTGTTCCCTCTAACGAGTTGGTGTGCTCTAATGCTTTAGTTAGAGCGTAAGTTTCTGTGTGAAAATTGAAAGTGTACTTGGCAGAGGGATTTTAATTGAATAGCTTACCTAAGGGTCGAAGAGGGCACAACCTCCTCTCCCTCCAATGTGGATCCATAGTAAAAATCAACTGGTTACCCGGAAGTCGTTCAGGTACAACGCTATATAAGGAGGGTATCCCGACTAATCTTTAAAATATAATGTTGGTCGTGTACTGAGAGCCTTTGGATAATCCAGCTGGAGTGTGGGTGATAATTTGTTTTTGTGCACGGAACATTTCCCTGGATGGGGATACTTTTGGATACTTTCTCAGCTAGTAGCCTTTCTCTTAGGCAAGACTGAGCCAATTCAGCAATTTTTGTAGAATGAAGCTGAATAATACAGTTTGATTATTTTTTTGACAAGTAATTTTTTAATTCTCAAGATAAGAGGGGGTTTCGTTGTCTCTCAATGTCACAATTGTTCTTTTCTTCGTTGTTGTTGTCCTCGTTTTTCTTTTTATAGATGAAAAACTTCCTTTTTATTTCTTAGACCTGTCGTTGAAGGTTGTTTGAAATTTCAGATTTAACGAAATAAATAAATGTGAAATTCCCAAAATCGCACAAGATAAGACAGTAATATCATAAAAAAAATGTTTCCCTAAAAATAAGGCTTAATATATATATACGGAGACTGTAAAGATCAAAAAACATTTTACAATAAAAACTTGTACCATTTTTGTTATGAAATCTTATATAATTTTTTGTTTACTGAACTAAAATATTTCTTCAAAATGGCACAAGTTTTCGAAACGTCAGAAAAGTTTAATTTTATTAAAATCACATTCTACAACGGGCCAAAAAAAAGAAAGTTAAGAAAGTTTTCATCTATAAAAAAATATTTAAAAGATATTGCATTTTTATATCCGAAAATAATTTTATCGTAAATATTAGGAACTTTATGATTCACCAGAAAACACTTTAACTGTTTAACGCCTTTCGAATCTTCCACAATGGCAGTTTCTATTTTTCATTAACTTATGAAAATGTTTCATGGAGGAATACAGGAAAAAAACCTTTCCTTTCCAGTACCAGTTTTCTAATTTGACAAAACGAATGACCAATATTTCCAGAAATTGATGCACGATGTGGTTGAAAAAAATCGCTGGAGCTAAGCGTGTGCATCATAAGGACAAAGGTTTCTTTTATACCCGTTTAGTGGAAATTGAATAGCAGTTTCAAGACGATCATGGGTTCTAATTTTTCCCCTAGGGGAAAATAATTATGAACAAGTTAAGAAATAAGTTCTAAAATTTTTGACGATTTCTCTTGTAGATTGGACGGGGTATATACAGGGTGTTAAATTACTAGAAAACTGCTCGACCTTAAAAAATGTACAAGTTTGTTTAAACTAAAGGCTTTGATTTCGAAAAATTCCAATAATTAGAACTTCTCTAGTTAAATTTTATAAAAACGTGCGCGAAAACCGTTTGAAAATAACACGTTAAATCAGAAAGTAAAAAAAAAAAAAAAAAACATATAATACAGATAGTTACTCAGCGGATCGAGAAACGAAACCGTGCGTCCCGGCAAAAAGTCGTATCATTTCCTGGCCCCCGGCCATCGGGCTTACTCGTACCAATTTTATCTTCACCCAATTGGAAGATAAGGTCTGAAACGATTAGCTGAACAAACACACCGACGTTCATTTTTATAAGTGAATTCCAACGATATTTTGTAGTAGAAAGAAGTCAGAAGGACGACGACTAAGGAGACAATTCGACAAGGCGACAATACGTCACAACAGTGCACACAAAACACGGAAATAAATAAATCATGTATCTAAGCTGACGGATAAGAAAGAAGCATTACATAAGGAAAAAAGAGATTGACTATTCAAAGATTTATTTACATAAATCAATATTAAACACAAGTTGGATATTCAATCTGTGTTTCGTTTTTTCTATTCTTTCAACATCGTTGGAATGTAATTGTACAATGCTAATTATGAGATGGCTTAAGAAAGAAGTAAATTCATTAAGGGTGGCCTTTTTTATGCTTCTCAGTACTGAATGACTAACAAATATTTGATTATTTAAAATAGTGATTACATGGAATTTACATCTCGAGACACCTTTATTCTCCGATAGACAATAGTTCGATGCTCTCTGTAATAACTCCTCGTTTTCCCCTGTTTTCTCGGATCAGTTGTTATTACGGTTTTGACAAGCGTGTATCGCGTGTTCTCCAGTAATGTATTGGGGTAACGTATCTTTCCCCACGTACTCGGGATACCATTCGTTCGTAATATATACTTTCTTATCATTGGAAAACAACCGTTTCAATGTTTTAAACAGGTTTTGGCCTATCAACCCTTTGGTTGACCTTTTTTTTCAATGCACGACATTTCGTATTAGTTAATGTAAAATAAAAACTGAANGAGAGAGAAAGAGGGAGAGAGAGAAAGAGAGAGAAAGAGAGAGAGAAAGAGAGAGAGGAAGAGAGAGAAAGAGGGAGAGAAAGAGAGAGAAAGAGCGTATTATTTAGCTATTCACAAGGTCTTTTGGATCTCGCTTACAGATGTAACATGCGACATATGACACGTTCAATTCATGCTGAAGGTGTTATTTTATGCTGTAACGTCAGTATTCTCCCTAAAAATCCACTGTAGTACAAAAATAACTATAAGTTAATAGTTCAAAAATTCATCGCATGGAATGCGATTATTTTATTGTAAATGAATTTTATATAGTCGTAGTACGTTCAAATCAGTTGGTAGGGAGTGAATGATAGAGATAGTATGAGAGAGAGAAGGAGAGAGAAGGAGAGAGAAGAGAAAGAAATGAAGAGAGAGAGAAAGAAGAGAAAAAGAAGAGGGGTAAGAGAAAGAGAGCATGACAGAGAGTGAAAGAGTGAGAAGGGAAAGCAATGCAGAGAGAGAGAAAGAATAGAAAAAAGAAGAGGGGTAAAAGAAAGAGAGAGTGAGAGAGTGAGAAGGGAAAGAAATGAAGAGAGAGAAAGACGGCAAAAAAGGGATAAGAGAAAGAGAGAACGAGAGGGCGTGAGAAAGAAAGGGAGGGACATCTTTTAGATAGATCATATAAATAGTTTTAACTAGTTTTCCATTCATTATTCATGGTTGTCACAAAGGGAGGAAACATTCCTCCTGAAACGCCTTTATAACCGGATTCTGTTAGAGCGAGTAGAGACTTGAGATAATATCAGACATTGAAAAAATGAGAACTGAATTAAGTAATAATTTAAAACCAGAATTTAGATGTTTCACATTTTTCGTGTATTTCGTTGTTTTTTCTCTTTAAGACCAAGTTACGAAACAGTAACAATCACGAATGTTCACGCATTGAACATATTTCCTAAGTCAAAGTAGGCTGACATAAATCTTTAGCTATTTCCTTTTATTTGTAATATCGGAGGTGGAAAATCTGAATGTTAAATGCCACGTAATAAGTGTTATGAGGTAAGACGAAGTGTAGACTTTCAATCAAAAGCCATTTGCTCTGAAACCGAAACAAAACAGGAGGCGAAGGTTGTTCAAGTTCTAAATACGGCAGAAACGGCGTCGGGCTTCAAGTTGCGTAATGGTTGAAAGAAAGCCTACGTCAGCGGACGGCAGAATCGGCTTTAATATTAATTACTAGTTTAAAAGGGTATCCGAACGTGATTCAGACACATTCTTACTTTTGTTCGCCGTCTTATTCCTCACAAGTCCCTTGAACTTTTCCAGGTGAGTTGAAAGGTGGAATCAACATTTATGGGGAGCCAGCCTGGATGTAACATTCTCACTCTCTACCTAGGCTTGGTTAACTGGCTAATTAGGAGATGTTAGCAGGGCGCAACTTGCTCCGACGGTTGTTACAACTAATAAACTGACATAGTTCTCAAACAGTAACTCACCCGAATAACTATTTCGAGTAAAAACGCATTTTCACCTACCGGGGATTAGACGGAAGAGAACCAGGCATTTCCATTTTCCTTACGATCGAATAGCAAAGCCAATTTTACCTTATCCTCTCTATAGTTTTACAAAAACTAGGAAAGCAGGGAGTAATGGTTTATGAAAATTCACGCCTTGAGTTTTGTAGGATGCTATTTTTCTCCATTCATTTACCTCCCGTACCTATACCTATGGAACACCCTCTACCCCTAACACGACCAATTGAAACTTTTTTGGGATATTTCGATCTCGTCCATTCAGTAGAGGCCCAAAGAAGGTATACGATAATTTTACCTGTGCTCTTGTTTTAATTCTACCTATTATAGTGGGTCTCTGACTTTCTAGTTACTCCTTTCTTATAAATAATTACTGTTTTAATTGATGTTATATTCTACTATATATTCTACTTGTGAAGAAGTAACCAGCCCCGAATCACCTATCACAGTTTATTGTTGGCACTTGCAATATATTAATCGACTAATTAATAACTAATCTAACTAACGTTAGAAAGCGCTTGACGTACTTTAAACCCTTGAGGTTATTATTTTTCGAACAATTTGATCTAAGGAAACCAAAATCAAAGAAAGAAGAGCTAAAGTGGCTTCTTCCAAAAACCGTCTGCAGTCAAACAGCCTTTATTTGACGTATTCGTCAATACATTCGATATATTTTTCTCTCTGAAGCAGAGATAAGGTTTCTGGCTGATGCGAGGGATATCCTCAAAGACCATTACCTGATCTTTACAGATGGGTCATTGATAGAGGGAAAGGTAGGATTTACCATCTATGATCCTATATATATATTATGCAGGGTGGGCGACCAAGACCAGAGGGGTTAAATGCCTGGGTTGACTCGTACTCCATCCCTAAAAGTACCGGGATGTGGTCGGCTCACGTGTCCTGTCCTCTTGGACCTGTTCACAAACCCCAAGATTTTGGACCATTTAATCTCGGGGAGTGATTTGGTGATGACCTCTCTTTAAAAAGTTTCAAATCTAGACCTAGCATACCTATCACACTCTGCGAGGTAGTGCCTTACCGTTTCTTCTTTTGTTTCGCAAAAACGGCAAAAGGGATCTGGTAGAATACCCATTACGGAGAGGTGTGTTCTCAGTGGGCAGTGGCCCGTCAGAATACCTATCAGCCTCCTAATTCCCTTCCTTGAGATAGAGTATAGCCATCTATGATCCTATACGCAACGTTAATAAAATGTTTGCTCTCCCCGCACTTTGTTCAATCTTCTCGGCAGAATCTATGGCAATTTTAAAGGCAATCGAATACATACAAAATTTGAATATCGGAAAAGCCGCAATCTTAACGGATTCTAAAAGTGTGGTATCTCATTTGACAAATGTAAACGCTAATTCGAAATGCGATCATATAACGGTGAGCATATTGATAGAATACAAAAAAATCGTAGAGAGTGGTGAAGGGGTCAAACTGTGTTGGATACGAGGGGGACTCTGATATTCGGGAGAACGAGATGCGGCGCATGCGAGAGAGAGCGGCGGAATACGGGGTACCATGCGACTACAAAATGACCAAGACTGACTGCAAAAGGATACTTCGTAGGCACTAGCTCTCGGAAAGGCAGGATTTCTATATAGGAACAGATCCTATGATATCAAAGCGACCTTGGTTTAAAAATCTTAGGGCTTCTCATCAATATTTTACAACAATTACCCATATAAGAACGAAGCACGGTATGTGGGGTGCTCATAAGCATAAGACGTAGGGAAACCCCTAATTGCGTCACGTGTTATCGTCTGGAAAATTTAAGCCACATAGTGATGGAATGCCCAGAATACGATGAAATCCAACGTAAGTTCATTGTTGGAATTGAGTCTCTGGAGGGACAAACAAGGCCGTTTTGTCTGGAGTCCCTCGTTTCCACAGGTAAGGATGACACATTCGATTTGATATATCGCTTCTTAAAGGGAAGCAAAATTTGAGATATAAATCCACACACACACACACACACACACACACACACTCACTCACTCACTCACTCACTCACTCACACTCACACACACACAAAAAAAATACAAAAAAAACAGTAGGAACAGAAAAAATATTTAAAAAATGAATTTTAAATATTAGGATGTTATTACGAAAAATATACAAGCATTCGATTTATTTGTTAAAAAAATATTGAAATTAGCTTCCATAGCTTCAGAAGAAGCGAGAATTAGAGGTTGGGTTAGTTTCATATTTGTTTTACTTCTTTTCGCTTAAAAAAAACTACTAATTATTTACTTTGTATTAAATTACAACAATGTTTGCACAGACTAAACCTAATTCTATGAGATTCCGAGCTTTATCAGTGCTCCAAATAATTTTTTGAAACTTGCAAATCAAGTGTTCTAGGGTGTATTTTGCCTTGATGAACTTGCATCGAGCCAACTCTTAAGCCAGAAACACACTTACCCGATGCTACGCCACGCGACGCTACCCGACGCAAATCCAAACTCCGATTTTCCATAAGGTTGCATTACCCCCGTGCACATCTATCCGATGCTACCCGACGGAAATCCAAACTCCGATTTTCCATAAGGTTGCATTACCCCCGTGCACATCTACCCGATGCCATGCCACGCTAACCTACCCGATGCTCTGCGATCCCCACTGTCCAGATTTTCGTCGGGTAACATCTAGTACAGTCGAAGATAAAAGAAACGAACACTCATATTTTTATTCAAACTACATGTATTATTGTCGTTATATTAATTACAACATACTTATTTTAATATAAATCAAATTAACTGTGATTAAAAATTAATTAGTTTTTATTTAAAAAATTAATTTTAATGGTTTGGTAGCAAATTAATCAAAACACCGGAATACGGTTTTTTGATATAATGAATTTAACTAACAATTTATTGCACTCGCTTCGGCGGTACATATTCTAAAATTGGAACGATTTTTTACACGGTTTTGCTCATAAAATTTAATTAACAATTTATTTCATAGTTTTGCTCGTAAAATTACCCCATTTTGTAATGTCGGGTAGCAAACTAAGTACATGTAATTTTGTCGTTATATTAATTACAACATGTTATTTTAATGTAAACCAAATTCATAAGTTTTTATAAACATTGTTTAATTATGATGGTTAGGAGTAACTTTATTTAAAACAATTAAGTTTAACAAACAATTTATTAGATGGTTGTGCTCATAAAATTTAACTAACAATTTATTACAAGGTTTTGCTCAAAATAGTGCATTAAGAACAAAAGATGCGTTGCGTTTGTGATAGTGATTATTGTGATAAACGCTGTGGACTGTACGCGACGTGTACTTGCGTCGGATAGATGTGCACACGCCACCAAAACGTGGCAAGGCGTCGGGTAGCATCCGGTAGGGTCGCATGGCGTAGCATCGGGAAAGTGTGTTTCTGGCTTTACGCTTTTTGGAGACTCTCTTGGAGACTATGTACATTCTGCATCAAAAACTGCATTCCCTAATAAAATACTTCTCCCTAAAAGAAAAGAAATCTGCGTGTAATGTTTCCGGACTGAAAGAGGACAAATTCGAGCTTGATCAACATATCGCATGACCTGAGCAGTTGTTTCTTCTCACCTTTTGATACGCCTGTTCTCCAAAACATATAATGGATTGTTTTGAAGGACGGATGTATCAGAAGGTAATAAATCTATTTTTTTCCACTTTATACAGCAACAACAGACTAACAATAGGAGCAATTGTGGCATGAATATCACCTATAATTATGCTCTATAGTGGATATTTTTTTCCAAATTTCGTAATAACTCTGTTGTTCGATTTTGATTGATTTAATTACCCATTGAACCGAAGTAATCAATAAGATTTGCCTCTTGAATAAAATAATACTCAATTGTGCATTGTTTTGTATCAATATTGAAAGAAAAAAGAAAACTATTGTTTGAAAGATCTCGGAGAAGATTACTATTGTTGCTATACAACCATAGTATCATTCAAAGCCTTTTTAAAATAATGAAAAATTGGTTTTATTATTAGGTTTTGCAGTTAAAAAAAAAGGATTTTTTGCTTGTGATAAAACTTTATAGGAGTTTTTCCTCTAAATAAGCAGTTCAAAAGATGACAAGAATAACAATGTAAAATGATTGTTATTTTCTTCAATATTCCTTAGGCATTTCCTCATTTTTCAATCACTGGATATACATATTTTAAAAATTATTAAAGTTAGTTTTAGTTTATAAGTTCGGAAGAAGCAAAAATTAAAAGTTCGCTTATTTTCCTACTTTTTCATCTTCTTTTCACATCAAAATATTTTTTCTTTCGGCCATTTGTTAAATTAAATGCTCTTTCCCATGGAATGACTCTAGTCCCAGGTGTTATGCTTTAGAAATGCTTCAATTTTTTGAAAGTTGCGAATTAACAGATCATGGGCGTATCCCGCTTCACAAACTTGCAATTCGCCACCCCTTTCATGTTTGAAGATAACGAGTATTTTTTTCAATTAATTACTCTTTAATTAAACTTTTGATTGAGATAAAAAAGTCAGCGTCACGAGCGGGATTCGAACCCACGACCTTCGGCTGAATACGTCACAGCTCAACCACTTGAGTCATCGTGACTTCGATCCTCTCGGACACAACTTCCCATCTCAACCGCACCTTTTTGAATTTTCCCTCCTTTTGCCATTTTATATTCCCTTCGAGTGGATCGAAATCACGATAGCTCAAGTGGTAGAGCAGCGGCGTATTTAGCCGAAGATCGTGGGTTCGAATCCCGCTCGTGACGCTGACTTTTTTATACCTACCAAACCCTTAATTAAATATTAATTAGTTAAAAAGAATTTATTTGGTCAATGGGGCCACGAAACCTAATAGAGATAACGAGTAATATTCATATTCGTTCACTTCTTTTTCTCTTCAAAATATTTTGCTTTGAATAATTTTAAAACTAAGACCTTTTTATATCAGAATGAAACTAATCCCAGGTTTTTTAGCAGTACTATATATTCTGTATTGAAGACTACATTCCAAACTAAAATATCGTCTTCCTACAGGAAGAAGAAGCGGTGTGTAATGTTTTTATGACGCAAATTGGGCGGCGTAAAAATATTTGTATCTTCACCCCTTTTGCTATGGCTTTCTCCCTTTAAACCCTTTGTCATACTGAAATGTTTCAATTTTTATTGTATAGAACAAAGATTGATAGACAATCGTAATACTTTTCAAAATACCATTAAGGTGAGGATAAATAAATTTTATTTGTATAAAAAAGGTATAACAGGTTATTACAAAATTTAGGTTATTCCCAAAAAGTAACGAGTCGCTATTTAAAAAAAAAACAAATGCTAGCTCATAATCACTATTATTCTATCGAAAATATTATAAATATATTTGTTTTAACTGGCAAAATTGATTTGGAAAAAATGGTGCAAATACAACAAATCAACAAAACCAACTACATGGCTTGGAAAGTTGCTTAAATCCAGTAGGCCTGCAATGGTTAATGCTTAAAAATAATGGTTTTTAGTTGAGATGAAAAAAAATAAAGTAGAGATGTCAAAAATGAAACGCGTTTGAAAATCCAAATTCGTCAAGTGGTAGTGGAGTTATAAAAATATGTAAGCCTTTCGTCAGAAAAACGGTTGCTACCCCTCTTAAGCGAGGAACACACTTACTCGATGCAACGCTATGCGACGCTACCCGATGCTACCAGGTGCAAATCCTTTTGAGATTCCCTTTTTAAAGTCATTAAAAAAAAGAAGAGGGTTACGTAACTGGACCGGTTGAGAAAATAAACGTTTTGCTCGACATTGCCGTCTAGTTGAAAGATAATTCAAGTATCTTTTGCTTTCGACAAGGAAAATAGGATTTTACGGATATATATCGACTTCTTGCAGTTTCGAGGATAAATGGATACCGAAAATCTGTTGGATACAAATTATAGAGCTTTGACAAGGTTTCGACGTATGTCGGGCGTAAATGAATTCTTTGAAGGTTGAAGGTTGATTGAACCCCACAACTAAATCGGGCTGTTTTGTAGTGAATTGCTAGTTAGTTAACAAATCATCAAACCCCATTTGTAAGTACATCAGGTTCAAATGCAGAGCCGGTTCGAATTCGGGACCTTTACCTTACAGTGATGAGCATGGTGACAACGCCTAAAGCCGGGAACAGACTTACCCGATGCAACGCCATGAGAAGATACCCGATGTACAGGACGCAAATCCAGAGTCCAATTTTCCATAAGATTGTATTACCCCCGTGCACATCTGCCCTATGCTATGCATCGCTACCCTACTCTACGCTTTGCGATCCCCACTCCCCCCAAATCGGCGTGAACACGACTCCCAAAGCCGGATATTACCGCCGGCGAAATCTCCCTTACAGTATTTCCATTATCTCATCGTTCTGAAAACTCAAAAACCGATTTGAACAACACTTTCTCCCGGTTCGAACAGTTCCCGTTTCCAGATTTGGGCTAAACTTATGGATTAGAGTGGTAGCCGACTGTAGATTGTTGTGCAAGGAACGTGGGCGCTTTCACTGGCCGATCCGAGGAATAATCGCCGGATAAAAGAATACAACTAAAATTAATGTCGAAATCATTTTTAAAATCAGTCGCTCTCATCGGGTCAAAAAATTAAATTCTTCCCTCGAGTTATTGATTAAACAAGTTGCTTAATTTATGGAACCACAAACGGCCACGGTCATCACCGACCCTCAGTGAGCAACAATTCTCTGAAGTTCTTTTATCAAATCTTTTATTAAGTAATTAATTACAACTATTCAGTTTAACTTTACATACAAAAGATCAGGGAGAAGGCCCATGAAAATTGTGCTTCAGCAAGGCAGCGAGAATTAAGCCAGAAACACACTTACCACCCGATGCTACGCCATGCGACGCTACCCGATGCTACCCGACGCAAATCCAAACTCCGATTTTCCATAAGATTGCATTACCCGCGTGCACATCTACCCGACGCTCTGCGATCCCCACTGTCCAGATTTTCGTCGGGTAGCATCGAGTACAGTCGAAAACAAAAGAACAGGACACTCATATTTTTATTCAAACTACATGTATTATTGTCGTTATATTAATTACAACATACTTATTTTAACATAAACCAAATTAACCGAGATCAAAAATTCATTAGTTTTTATTTTAAAAAAATAATTTTAATGGTTTGGTAGAAAATTGATCAAAACACCGGAATACCATTTTTTGATATAATGAATTTAACAAACAATTTATTACACGGTTTTGCTCATAAAATTACACCATTTTCGTCGAGTAGCGTCAGAACAGGATACTCATATTTTGTGTAGTTTATTTCAAACTAAGTTATGTAATTTTGTATGTAAAATTAATTTTACATAGAATAATTGATTCTATTTGCGTATTTGTTGACCTGTAACTGACAAACTATTTGATACACCGGAAAACGGTCTCGACCCATCTGACCGGCTCTAAACAACTTTTAATGGGGCATGAAAGACGGTCAAAACGAAAAACAAGATATTCATTATTCACCCACCCTGCTCCAATTACTTTCATATTCAATTGTATTTCAATTTTACGCTTTTCACAATTCTGACATCTGTTTAAGCTGAATATATCAATTTGTTGCTTGGTGAAAATGTGTTTAAATTTTTTTACGCTTGTTTTATTTAGGAGGAGAGTATGCCAAAAAGAAAGTTTTTGTTGAAATCATCCCTTTTAAAAATTTCTCTCCGCCAAAGCTGTAATTAAAGTACCGGGAAACAACAGAATAAACAAAATTACTAATTATATGAACTTTAACAATAAAGATGATCTCAATAAAGATCGAAACGTTGGCACGATAAAGAAAATGTTTTTCTGAAACCTACATCACACCAGACCGATCACCACACACTTAGATAAAAAGAATAATTAATTGGAATTTATACAATCAAACAAATTCCTTCTGTACAGAACAGTCGTCAATTTCAGATCCGACATTAACGATGAGTATGGTGCATCTTTTCTCAAATTGTTCTGTAATGTATCAGGCGTAAAAATGTTTTTTCGAACCGCTTCTATGCGACTGGGTATTGAAGGGGAGCCCAAAGCGGTGAACAGAAATCTAATATTGGTCTTACGGGTGATCTGTACAAAATGTGTTTCTGGATCACGGAACTGTTATGTATGACGTGTAATAAATTCTAGTTTTATTTGCTTTAGCAATAGTTTTAATAATGTGTATGTGAAAGTTTGTCTGACAGTCACTAATGATGCCATGAACTTAATAGTTTCACGTCCAATTAGGAGCCAGTTTGATATAGGTTAAATTTGATAGGATATTTTGTTTTATGAAAAGTCAAGTGTTAAGTGTAGAAAGAAGAGTTAACTGTAAGTATAATGTTTCAGTGGCTGAAGTCGACAAAGTTTCTATTTTTCTCGTAAACGTGGAATTTATTTATTTATTTTCTTATTGCTCTACTTTGAAGTATGTGTCCCTAGCTGACAAACACTTTAGCAAAATTATATGCTGCATATTTGACAGAGTACGTTCGTGAATTAATAGAATCTTTTTGGGGGAAGGTTTAGGGGCAGAAATTTCAAGGTTGATGTTGGGAATCGAACCCTCGAAGTTGTAAGTTCGTCCCACGCTAGTGGTTTTAAATTAGAATCCGATTGACGTAGCCCTTTGATTTTGTTTAAAAGATTAATTTGGCAAAACGTATTGTGAATTGTTTTGACCCGCTTATGCGATACTTAAACGGAATATTATTTCTTTACTTTTCATTACTTTTACTTTATGGAATATCAATAGTAATCATCGATGAGGTGAGACTAACAATTAGCAAGTAGCTTAGATAATGATTTCCAGAAATTTTGACTTGAGTGCTTAATTTAGTTGGAAATTAAACGGGTTAGTGGTTCACCACAGGCCCATTCTATTTTTTCTTGGTTGAGTAGTTTTTGTGATAGAAAATCAGTAGTTTTTATTATATATTAGGAAATGAAGAATATAAGCCGTTTTAGTTCTCAAGGTAAAAAATTTTTGTCAAATTAATTATCAATTAAAATGGGAAACATTTCTATTTCAAATTGAACGACGTAGACTAAATAAATCCGATAATTTTTATTCAAGTAACAGTTCAGTTAAATACCGTTTGTTTAATTTGAAATTAAAAAATTATGTATTCGCTCCACTCGTTCATACATTAAATTATTTGTTGACGTATTTCCCGATTAATTAGTATTTTCATTGCTCTCGAAAATTCTTTCGAAAAAATCCATTTCCCAGGTCAACAACCGTTTTCACCTCGGAGAATATAATTAGTGCATTTTTTTAGTGAAA